>NW_028281106.1:57500-357500 GCF_059751285.1 Brachycentrus maculatus
TTAAAATCGCGTGTGATCGATCAGAGAAAATTTCTAATTATATTAATATGTCTTTAATTTTTCAAAATATTTTTCTCATTTAAAAAAGAAAAATATTTGTGTTTTTATTATTTACAAAAATACTTCCATTTCTTACTATTTCTGTGAACCCAAGCGGCTCATTATTGGAAATAGGTATCAAATTGTGATAGAGTGGTTTCGAACCGAGAAACTCTGACTCAAGAGTCAGAGTTTCTCGGTACACTAACCACGGGACAACAACCCGACACATTTTTTTCTTCAAACCCTTATCTGCACCTCAATGGTGCATAGGGTACTGCATCAGATAAACGCAGTGTTTCTTGATCGTTAACACATGAAGGAAAGGTGATCAGCCCTCCGCTTCAGATACCAGTGCAGGGTAATATTGAATAAATATTACAGTGAAAAAGTACACATTTTACACATATGTAATTTTGTAGAGAACAAATGTAAACTTTCAGGATTATATAATACAAAAGTATGGATAAATGATAAAAAAACGTTCTAGAAACAAGCCTTTGCGAAAAAAAAGCACGATAATGGATCCATTTCCGTTGTTAATAAATGTTTTGGAATGTATGTTTGCTTGGCACTTAACCGATATTGATGGATCACTGCGCTAATGCTTGGCCTATGTTTTTAATCAGTGGCGAATTTTTACGTTAATATAAACGATATTGTCGTAAAATGTAATTGCACATATTTTTTCGTTGCCATAGACACGCACTAACATAACTACAGGGGCCTGCTTTCCATATAGGCAGAAAAGCTGTAGCTACTCTACCTTACTAAGTCATACCTATGGTAAATATAAAATAAAACTCAAATTAATGGTGCAAAAAGTGACTGCGGAATCAATAAATTAAGTTTAATTTTCTTTGAGATGTTTTTTCACTTTTGTATTTTTACTTGTTGATGAGGATATTTGTAGTTCTCAAAACTAGTCGCGTTTGCGTTAAGAAACTAAAAAATCTTGTCCCTTGTAATTGTTTCATTTTCATAGTTAAATCATCGTGTTGTTCCAGAAAATTGATACCGAATCAATAAATAATTTCATTAATTGATTCGGCAGTCACTTTGTGGTAATTTCTATCAATAATTATATAATTTTAACTTCTAAAAATATTTTATTATAATTTAATTATAATGTCTGCTGGTTTCGAAGCTTCATGGTAGACATTATAATTAAGTTTTAATAGAATATTTATTGTGATATTAAAACAAAAGCACATTTTAATTATAAAATGGTAAATCACAAAGTTAGTGCTTCAAATATAAAAAAAAATATATATATCTTGTTTGAAAATGTTGCGGAATGCATCAAAACACATGTTGTAATAGATTCGGAGAAAAAATGGCATTTACCAAGTAAAACTTTGAGTGTGTCTAAATACTTGTTCACAAATCTGGATTATCTCCAATTATAAGAGTATTTTTCATATTATTTTTGACATCTCATTAAAGATGAAGAAGAATATGGAAGTCTGGACATTTTCGTGGCTGATGACCGTCATGGGCTGGTTCAAGTTATCACTTTACACACGTGTAACCATTCACCAATTCTACCCATTATTGAAAGTTCTATATATATGAACCAATTTTGAAACATAGTGAACCACGGGTTCGAACCGAAAAACTCTGAGTTAATAGTCTGCGACACTAACCACGGGACCACAACCTGACACTACAATCTGATATTTTAAATATAAAAATAAAACATTATTTTTTGACATATCAACCAAGATGAAGAATATGAAAGTGTGGGCATTTACAGGGCTTACTTTACACGTGTGTAAAGTGATCACTTAAACCAGCCTACGACGGTCGTCAGCCTCGTAAATTCCCAGACTTCCATCTTCTTCTTCATCTTTGATGAGATGTCAAAAAATAATTTAAAAAATAAATTATTTGTTTGATAAATGCAATATTATCTGCAGGGAATATTAACGAGAGTCATTTTATAATTAAATTTTACATCTTACACAGTTAAACATTCAATGAGGTATCTTAGTGACCGTGAAGCCCTGTTAAAGCGATCATCACAGGACCAATTTCAAGTTAATTACACATAAAACATTTTCGTATTTGCTTTGATAAAATGTGTAGCGAAAATTAATTTGCTCTCTGAGATTAATCAAATTTCCCCCTAATGTAGTCTCTCGGATTCTGGGCTGAAACGGATTAGAAATATATTTTCAAGCCTGCTAATTGCAAATTGAATAATTTCTCTGTCCGCTCCGGTACTAATTAATGATGTTCAATTAACGTTTATAACGTAATTCTCTGTAATTTATAAATCTTCAGGCAGAAATTTCTGCTCCAAACAAAACTCAACGAAATACAAATTACCGATGCCGTCTTACCTTCATATTCGCTATCATCCTGTTCTCGGGAGACTAAAACGAACGAATATAGATTAATTATTTATTAACTGTTAATTTAATTTATCGGAATACAAATAATAAACAAAGTAATAAAATGTGCGAGGGAAAACAGAACGAGGACGACCGAAAAAGACTTGGCACGATCATATCAATCTGAACCTAAAATCTGGCGGTGTCAAAAGTTTGCGTAATCGGAGGGCATGTATGAATAGATTTATGGATGTGAAGGAGGCGAGGAGTGTATGTCACGACAGAAGAGTGTGGCGTACAATCCTTTCTGCGTACCCCTGTGGGGAAATGGTGTGATGGTAGTAGTAGTAATAAAATATTTTTTGTCCGCATCCGTGGTGTAATGGTTAACGTGTGTAGCTACCATGCTGGAGGTCATCGGGTTCGATTCCCAGGGGGGTGAAAATAAATATTTGTGATTTTTCACTGCAATATTTTTTAATATTACCCTGGACTGGTCCCTGAAGCGCAGGAGTAATAACCTCGCCTTCATGTAACCAATGATCAATATAACACTGCGTCAATACGATGCAGTGCCCTATGCACCATTGGGGCGAATAAGGGTTATGAAGAATAAAATTTATGACGTATGAGAGGTTCATTTATGGTTAAGGTTCATTTATGACCTATGAGAGTCTACAGTTGACCTGATGATGAAAAACAAGTATTTGGACACACTCAAAATGTTGAACATTAGGCTGGTTTCAGTGATCACTTTACATCCGTGTAACATTAAATAAAAACACCGCAATGCCCAGACTTCCATATTCTTGTTCATCTATGTTGATATGTCAAAAATAATGCAAAAATAACTCCTAATCGGGGCTAATCCAGATTTGTAAACAAGTATTTGGACACACTCAAAATGTTGAATATTAGGCTGGTTTCAATGATCACTTTACATCCGTGTAACATTAAATAAAAACACCGCAAATGCCCAGACTTCCATACTCTTCTTCATCTATGTTGAAATGTCAAAAATAATGCAAAAATAACTCCTAATCGGGGCTAATCCAGATTTGTGAACAAGTATTTGGACACACTCAAAAGTTGTACTTTCCTATTATTTAAGGTTCAAGGTATATGTATGTATCGTAAAACGTTGATATAATGGACCTCTATTCATAGAACTTCGGGTATAGTAAAATAAAAATTCGGGTAGAATAAAAACACAATCCTTTGCCTTTTTCCAAATATTTGATTTTTAAAACAATCATCTTTCTCTTTCTCTCTCTTTCTCTCTCTCTCTCTCTCTCTCTCTCTCTCTCTCTCTCACACACTCTCTCCCTCTTGCAGCCAATTCTCGTTAGCAGTTTTTAATACATTCAAAATACGGCAAAAGTTCGAACGTTTAACCAAGGTAAAAAGGCGGGAATTTCGTAAAATGTGTTTTTTAAACAGGGAAATATATTTTGTATCCAGAGTCACCCCATTGTAACTTTGTACTGTTACCACACTATTAATTTTCGCCTGCAATACACGGGGCATGTCTGTGTATTGGTGCTTATGGATCCCCTGATTGGTAGACGACGGTCAAACGATCGTCTCTAAAAAATAACAAAATAATACCTGAATAAAGTTCTGTTATACAGGGTGGGGCAAAATTAATCATCCTATAGGAAGATGTTTACATTTTTGCAAATGGCGTCGTACGTCAGTCATTTTTGACATTTCGCTCACTCCTTTCAAGAACGTCATAAATCAAAAAACTTGATTTTTCAGGAGATCGTTTTTAAAGTTTAAAAATATAATACAATTTATTAAAAATAAATATCAAGCCACTTATTGAACTTTTTAGTGTGCAACAGATCTTTTTAGGTTAAACCAGAAGGTTTTTTCTCCATTTGAAAAATAACTAGTCTATTAAAAAAAAAAATTAAATAATACCTTTTCTTCAAAATGCAAAAACAATACTTTCTGCCGTGTAGCGGGTAAATATTTAGTTAAAAATATGCCTCTTTTGCTGAGATATAGTACATTTTCTGGGCATTCCAAAAACATGCACAACTAAAATTTGACGATTTTTGATTAATGACGTTCTTGAAAGGAGTGAGCGATTTTTGAACAAGACAGCTGCAGTGTACAAACAAATTGATAAAAACAATCACAAATGTGTATCAACACTGCAGATATAATCTTTTTCACTTAACAGAAAAAGAATTAAAAAGGTCTAATTAAAGATTTTCATAACTCTTAATATTTTTATTTTATTTTGTAAGAAAGTTATTTAAAAACAATTTTTTTTTATTAATTTTGAGTTTATATAAAAAAATTTTGTAAACTGCAGCTGTCTAGTTTACAAATGTCAATTATGATTGACGTACAACGTCATTTGCAAAAAGTACAACATCTTCCAATAGGGTGAATAATTTTGCGCCACTCTGTATATGGGAGTTGCTATTAAGGAATTTTACATGTTATCCTGTTTTTACTCAAAACACTTTTTTATATGTTTACATCCTTGTTTACTCTCTACGTCCTGTAACTTTGTTACTTTGTTTTCGACGTAATGACTTTTCACTATATGTGATACTCTGCATAAATTGACCCGTTTTTCTTTTACAACGTCCCGAAATGAGTAACTGGAAGCGACATCGTGAAAGTAGACTCGATACAGTCGAAATGCGATCACTCAGACAAATGCGGATCAAAACGATGTATGGTAGATGTTCAAATGGTGATATAAGGAAAGAATGCAAGACAGATAAGCATTATCGATAAAATTAAGAAAGGCGTGTTGAGAGAGTTTAGGCACGTGAATCCAATGAGTGAAGAAAGGATAGTAAAACAAATTTATGAGGCGAATGTGGTTGGTAAAAGAATCAGGGGAAGACCGAAGATAACTTGGCATGATCATGTTATCGAAATATTTGAAAGTGGTCAGGTATATTGAAAGTCGGAATAATTGGCTTGTAAGAAGATGCATGAATATGAAATAGGCGAAGATTGTGTGCAAAGATAAATTGGTGTGGCGTTCTATTCTTCTGCCTACCCCTGCGGCGAAGCGGCGTGATGATTAGTTAGTTTGTCAGCTTACGATTATTTTTATTTATTTAAAAAATATACATTTTTTATTTAATAACATTAAAAATATTTTAATTCAGAATATAACTTCTCGGATATCATAAAAGTAAAAATAATAAAATAACAGTTACTACAATATCTTAAAAGTAATAAATAAAATAACTTTTAAAAACTTTTTATATAACGTTCTTAAACAAAAAGAATTTCGGTGTAAAAAATAAATGTCACCCCTCTTCTTTAGGGCGCCATCAAGTTTCAGCGGTTATTATCTTGTTCTATAATATGTGCCGATATTTTATTTTCGCCAAATCGGTGATTATCTCGACCTCGGCTGGTTCGATCAATCAAGCTGTCATCTCGCTGACAAGTTGCTTCATCCTTTGACAGCTTTATCGAGCTGGGGTGATTAGTAGCCTTCTGGATATTAGAACAGGTAAACATATAGATTAATTATTTATAGATATCAATGCTGGAGTGCTTTGCTATTAGTTCAACTTCTTAAAAAAAAAAAACTAGATATCGCTCACTCCTTTCAAGAACGTCATAAATCAATAAAAAATTGATTTTTCAGGAGAACGTTTTTGAAGTTTAAAAATATAATGCAATGTTTTAAAAATAAATATCAAGCCACTTATTGAACTTTTTACTGTGCCACAGATCTTTTTATGTAAAATATGAATGTTTTTTCTCCAATTGAAAAATATTTAGTATTTTAAAAAAACTAATAAAACAATACCTTTTCTTCAAAATGCAAAAATAACACTTTCTGTCCAGTAGCGGGTAAATATTAAGTTAAAAATATGCCGCTTTTGTTGGGATATTGTACATTTTCTGGGCATTCCGAAAACATGCACAACTGAAAATTGACGATTTTTGATTTAAGACGTTCTTGAAAGGAGTGAGCGATATGTACTTTGTAGTTTTTAGAAGAGTTTTCTGTCTTAAAATATATCATTGTTTTTTACAACATATTGAGTGTGTACAAATCGCGATTTTCTGCAATAAAGAGTTATTTTTTTATATTATTTTTTGACATCTTAACATGGGTTAAAAATAATATGGAAGTCAGGTTATTGACGAGGCTTACGACCGTCATAGGCTGGTGGGTTTAAGTGATCACTTTACATATGTGTAGCATTCACCAATTCTACCCACGATTGACAACTGTCTTAAACCCTGGAATCCTCAGACTTCCAACTTCTTTCCTCTAAAAACGATGGTTTCCTCGTTACATGTTTAGACACGATAATATTATATGTATTGATATCAGCAGGGTTAAAAATACTGTGTTCGATATAATAAAAATAAAAAAAAGAATTATATCTCTGAAGAAAGAACCAAAGTAGAGGATATCATGGATCGCTTGGCAAAACTCAAATGGCAATGGGTAGGACATATTGCAAGACAGGACCCCATAAGATGGACTACAAGGTTTTTACGATAGAGACCCTGGGAGAACAAAAGAGGTGTCGGAAGTCCCCAAAAGAGATGGTCCGACGACATAGTCGCTGTGGGGTAAAAACTGGAGAATATTGTACGGAAGAAATGAAAAGAAGGGAAGAGGCCTATATCCAGCAGTAAAGGTCAGAGAGCTCATGATGGAAAAGAAGATGTCTTTTAAGGAATAAAATACCAAGGAATATACGAGTACATTTGTGTTAATGAATATTCAAAAAAAAAATACATATATATATATATATATATATATATATATATATATATATATATATATATATATATATATATATATATATATATATATATATATATATATATATATATATATATATATATATATATATATATATATATATATATATATATATATATATATATATATATATATATATATATATATATATATATATATATATATATATATATATATATTTATAAACATATATATATATATATAAATATATATTTATATAAATATATATATATATATATATATATATATATATATATATATATATATATATATATATATATATATATATATATATATATATATATATATATATAAATTATTTTAAAAATTAAACGAATTAATTTAGACATTTTATTAAATACTTTTGAGTAACTGTATAAGCTTAAATAATAAAAATGAAAATGGTATTTTCTGGCGTTTCTCATGTGTGTGATTATAATCCAGGATCCGGATCTCACATACTTATATAAGAGTTTCTGCTTAATAAAAAGCTTCTTTACATCTCACCAATAGATGTCTCTAGTGAAGTTCTAGTGATTCAAGAACAAGGTTTCTAAATTGGTTCATATATACAGAACTTCCAAGAATTTGAGTAGTGTGGTTGTCAATAATGGGTAGAATTGGTGAATGTTACACGTGTGTAAAGTGATCACTTAAACCAGCCTATGACGGTCGTCAGCCCTGTAAATGCCCAGACTTCCATATTCTTCTTCATCTTTGATGAGATGTCAAAAATAATATGAGTAACAGGTAACTTTTATTTACACTTACGTTTTTTTTAAAGGAACGTTTTAAATTTCACTGATAACAGTTTAGTTCAGTGGTCAGAAAATTATTTTAAAGTAAAATTTTACTTTTAAATACAACTATTTCTTAAAAACCTATTGTTTCAACGCATTAACCATTGTTAATTGATATGATGCTGAATGCTTCAAAACACTTTCAGAAATGATTTTCAGAAATGGTATTTACCAAGATTATTTTTATTAAAAACGGGATAAATTTTACCACAAATTGAGTGCCGAAACAGTAAATGAAATGAAAGATAATTTAATTGAACTATTAAGTTATTAATTAATTATTGAACTATGAAGTTCTTAATAGTTCTTTAATTATTAAGTAACTACTACATCTTAACAGATAAAGAAGGATTAAGAAGTCTAGGTTTTTACAGGACTTACGACCTCTCATAGGCTAGTTTAATTGATCGCTCTATACACGTGTAACATTTACCATTCCATCCATGATTCACAACCACACAATTAATTTTTTGGAACTACTAAATATATCATTAATTCATATGAGTTCATAAGAGCCATCTATATTCGGTATATTGAGAAAGCTTTTATTTAGCAGTGACCCTTTTTTGGATGTATGCAAATTCCGAAGCCCGAATTATTACTACGTACTGGGAAACGCATGAAAACATGATTTTCATTTTTGTACCGCTTATAATTTGCCCCTTAATGGAGAAACCCAGATTTGCGTGTGAACAAGGATTCGGATGCATCAAATATTGTGAATTAATTAAAATACTATACTATGCAGTTTTGAGGGTTTAACCGGTAGTTTATTGTTACAAATATGTAGCAATTAATATTACTTTATTTTCTTGCTTCACGATTTTATTAAATTTCCTAAAAGTTTTGTTCAATATTTCGTTCAGAGATCAGTTCCGACGAAAAAGCCCCAACAATACGGTATTTCAAAATACCGACTATTGCAATTGATTGACGGTTAACGGTTGGTAGTTTGACGTTCTCATTTAATCTGACATGCCTGTAGTGTGTAGCAGGCTTCAAACGTTTGCGTTCTACTAACTTGTATTTGTAATTACAATATTTCATGAGTGTTATGTAAATATATATAATATATTTATATATATATATATATATATATATATATATATATATATATATATATATATAAATATATATATATATATGTAGTGGATATACATATATATATATCCACTACACATACAACAAAGCTAACAAATGACCCTACGAGTATGTATTTAAAACAAATTATTATTAATATAAGTTTTAATTAACAATATAATTATTATTTATTATATCGTACACTGGATTATTCGCAATTGATGTCATTTTTGTCTAGAGCCTCAACTTGATATGAAACACGTATATTATATTATTATATACGCCATTTGGCTGGCTTAAGTGATCACTTTTTACAACGTTCTCCATTCTGCCCATTATTGAACATCCATGTTGCGCTGTAATTTCAGTTATAATTTGTGAATACCACTATTTCTTCAAATCTATGTCTTTGTTAAGATGTCAAAAAAAATAAAAAATAACTCATATTTGGTGAAACCAAGATTTGTGAACAAGTATTTGGACACTCAAAGATGTTTTTTATGTGCGATTTCCTAGCCATGCCAATATTTTAATGATTCGAAAAAAAAACACTTTTTTGTGATAAAAAAATCTTTCATTTGTGTCACCTATTCCAAGGTTTTTATCGTCATCCCAGCATGTTTCAGGGAATGGTATTTGTCATTTTTATTCCTTCCGCTATTATTACTAAGCTTTCTCATTTGCGAGATTCGTAATATTATCATAAATGGTGCTGAAAATGAACATCATAAGCGTCATAAAATTCACGATCACGTTCAGAAATAACACACTAAGAAAAATTGTAACCCCGGAAAGTTTTTCCTTGAATACCGTTTATTTGTTTTATGTACAATGTTTTTTTGACATATCGCTCAATCCTTTCAAGAACATCATAAATCAAAAAACTTTATTTTTCAGGAGAACGTTTTTAAAGTTTAAAAATATAACACAATGTATTAAAAATAATTATCAAGCCACTTATTGAACTTACTTACTTACCGTGTAACTGATCTTTTTAGGAAAACCTGAAGGTTTTTTATCCATTTGAAAAATATTAAGTACATTAAAAAAAATAATTAAACAAAGCTTTTTCTTCAAAATGCAAAAACAACATTTTTTGCTTTATATTGGGTAAATACTATGTTAAAAATATGCCTCTTTTCCTGGGATATAGTACATTTTCTGGGCATTCCGAAAACATATACAACTGAAAATTGACGATTTTTGATTTATGACGTTCTTGAAAGGAGTGAGCGATATCTTCATATTTACAGAGCGTATGATCTGCCATAGGGTGGTTAAGTGATCATTTTATACACCTGGTACATTCACCATTCTACCCATGACTGACAACCACACTACACATCTACTGCACGAATCGTGGCGTGAATGGTCGCTATAAGTTCTCGAGTTATGGGGAAAACGTTCATAAGATGTTTTTTTTAAACTGTGAGTTCATTTACCATAGAAATTTAAATAATGTGTTGTATTGTTTTGTTTAATTCCATTGTCAGATTTACATTAATAACATATACTCGAATTACTAATTTCAGCAGGTATTTGCGTAGATACGAAAAACGTTAACAGAATTCAATATAATATCCCATTGTTTTTAATGTATTGAAGCCCAAATGAATCCATTAGCGAAGGCCTAACGACACGTAAATTATTTAAGTTTTAATTAAATTTTGATTGTAAAACAAGAGAGCTGTAATCAAATTACCTGTTTTATTATCTTGTTTCCAAATTTTCACAATAACTAGGACACCTTTTGTAATTGAAATAAGGAAATTTGTCAGTCAAAAATTTAATCCGTTAGTCAATATTTTTAATACGTTAGTCCATAGAGGGGTTTCACTTCAAATTGGACATTTTACCAAACAAATTGGAACATTTTGAGTGTGTCCAAATACTTGTTCACAAAATCTGGATTATCTCCAATTACAGGAGTTATTTTCATATTATTTTTTGACATCTCATCAAAGATGAAGAAGAATATGGAAGTCTGGGCATTTACGGGGCTGACGACCGTCATCGGCTGGTTTAAGTGATCACTTTACACACGTGTAAAAAATATATATATATATATATATATATATATATATATATATATATATATATATATATATATATATATATATATATATATATATATATATATACATACATATATATATATATATAAAGAACTTCCAAGAATTTGAGTAGTGTGGTTGTCAATAATGGGTAGAATTGGTGAATGTTACACGTGTGTAAAGTGATCACTTAAACCAGCCGATGACGGTCGTCAGCCCCGTAAATGCCCAGATTTCCATATTCTTCTTCATCTTTGATGAGATGTCAAAAAATAAACAAATTTCACGTTTTATGTATTAAATTTTATATTAAAAATCTACAATAAAATGTATTGTGACACATGTTTCGATGCATTCCACATCATTTTCAATTACCGTATGACATTACATTTTTAGACATCGTATGTGAAGTTAAGTCTATATATTATAGTTTTGTCCTTGTGACGTTGAAGGATGAAGAAGGGAGCTGTTATATTCTCAATATTATTAATATTTAAAGCATTTATTTTGTGGTTAGTCATTTTTACTTATTAATTTTTTTACAAAAATGTTAGTAATATTAGTACGTAACCACTCACCGAGATTAGTGGTAGTGATTGTCCTGACGAAGAGACCGGTACGTCTCGAAACCGGTAGACATAAAAATCTCGGTGAGTGAGTGGTTATGTACTAATATTATTAACATTTTTGTAAGAAAATAAATAAGTAAGGGAGCTGTTTTTTTATCACTGGGAACATAGACAATAAATACGAGGAGGTTTTATTCATTTTTATTATGGACATAATATTATTCTTTTGAATTTTTGTAGTTAAAAAATGTTGCGGTTTATTTTTAAACACCATCTGTAAACACCATTAATAGGGAGATATACAATAGAATTATTAAATTGTTTCCACGCAGTTTGTATTTATACAAAACGAGTTTTTGATGTATATTTTTTTTATTTTTCGCTGGAATTAATTTCTTTCTTAGATGTATTCTTTTAACATTTTGGTTTCGAAAACAATTAATAGCCATCAAAGAAAAACGGATGATACGGTAACATTGTGATATAATACGAAAATTTTCGGAGGAATCGGATTCTATTCCATTAATTAAACTTCGACATACTCTTTCTACCTTGAACTAGTAAAAATTAAATTTTTGTCTAATGTAAGCTAACATAACATGGTTGAAAAAACAGCTGATCTGGATACATATTTTCAATGAACTTTTTCTTATCCTTTTAGTAATAGTCATTTTTTCACTTTTATATTTATACTGCGTTTATATGATGCAGTGCCCTATGTACCCTTGGGGTGCGGATAAGGGTTTTAAAAAATGCACTTACTAGGCAGATTTACTAGGCACTTTTCAGAAGAAGTAGATTAAAGCACTCTCCTTACCATCCTTTGTTTACTTCGTGTAATACCTCTTTTTTATATACTTATTTGTGACTACCGGTTTCGGAAAGTTATTCCATCATCAGGTCATTTAAATTAAAATAAAATTATTACGATTTGACATTCGTTTAAATTTTTTTTTGAAAGAGAGAAAGACGACAATTGAATCACAGTGGGAATATTTTCAAAAGTGGACTCGAAGTTATATTTAGTTGGTTAGAATGATTAAAGAAAACACTTCGTTTTTTACCACTTGAGTTTTATTATAGACTCCATGTTTCAGAAGTTGAACTTCCATCATTCAGGTCTGTATAATAACATGTAGTCTATAATAAAACTCAAGTGGTAAAAAACGAAGTGTTTTCTTTAATCATTGTAACATGTCTTACCACAAAGTTAATGCCGAAACAATAAATAAAATAGTTGGTTAGTATCTACTTTATTAGAGAGGTAGAAACGTTATATTTGAAATATATTGTATATTTACCAACTATTTTGTGTTATTTAAATATGTATTTTGTAAAAAAAAACAATAATTTTTTTTATTATGGGTAAGTCTTTATTGATTGCTTTACATATTTCTATTTTTCTAGATTACCTATACAAAGACCAGTTTTATTTACAAGTAAAATTTCTATACCCGTTAATTTATTAAAATTGTGGTCTTCAGATATAAGGTGATTACAAAATTCTGAAAAATTATTATTATTAAGACAACTTAGATGTTTTTTAACTCTGATATTGAATGATTGTTAGGAAGAATTGATTAATTTAATCGGAAGTCACTTTGTAAAAAAATATTTCCATTTTTAATTTTAATTTTATTTTGTAAATACCTTATTACTTGGTATTACCAGTAGTAAAAAATAGTGATATTTACCAAGTAGACATTAAATTAAAAATGGATATATGTTATTACAAAGTGACTCCCGAATATATTAATCAACTCTTCCTAACATTTTCATCGTTTTGTTGCACATTCTTCTGAGAGATCGCATTTCGACTGCATTAATTTTACTTTCATCCTTCTTTTGCCAACTCCATGTTTCACTTCCAACTCTAATGTATAGAAGTGAAACATGGAGTTGGCAAAAGAAGGATGAAAGTAAACTGAATGCAGTCAAAATGCGATCTCTCAGAAGGATGTGCAACAAAACGATGTATGATAGATGTGCGAACAGTGAAATAAGGAAGGAATGCAAAGCTGAGATAAGCATTATCGATAAAATTAAGAAAGGTGTGTTGAGATGGTTTGGACATGTAGAACGAATGAGTAAGGAAAGAACGGTAAAACAAATTTATGAGGCGAATGTAAGTGGAAAAAAGAGCAGAGGAAGACTGAGAAAAACATGGCACGATCACGTATGCCAAATACTTGAAAGTGGTCAGGTTAGGAGTCGTAACAATCAGCGGGTATGTATGAGGAGATGCATGAACGTGGAAGAGGCGAGGAATGTTTGCAAAGACAGAATTGTGTGGCGTTCTATTCTCTCAGCCTTATCCTGCGGGGAAGCGGCGTAATGGTTAGTTAGTTTTCCTAACATTTTAATTCTGTAAAATGTATACCATATGAACGCAAAAACATTATGCATTTCAGTTCTTTCTTTTTAATTCGGATAAATAAATATATCTAACAATCGATTGAACATCGCTTTATATCTCATTTGGGTGTGAAAAATGGACAAAAAATATTACACGTATCATCTACTCGCGTTATTGCATTTAATATTTTAAATTATCGGTTCCATATTTCATTATGTGGAAAACAAAAAGGCCTGTATTTATTTTGTTCATACATCTAAAAAAATAAATCTGGGAAATAGAAATTACAGGTAGGCTCGAATATGGAAATGGGGTAATATTGTCAACAAATATTGACGTGTTTGACATTTGGCAGTGGTAAGATGCGAAAAGCGACGTCCCGACATGTAAATATTGATGCCGGAGAAAATATTTTATCAATATCCTGAAAAATGGATGAACTCAAATTGCCGGTATACCTTCGCCACATTCGAGAACTTTATTTTATTACGGAAATCAAAATTCCTCACCGGCAACAAACATTTTTCGAGCAAGAAAATATGTGGATACACGAATAATAAATTTGTACGTATGAATTTTTGATAAGTCTGAGTTTGAATTTGTAACAAATAAATGTGTCCGCCTCCGTAGTGTAATGGTCAGCACGCCTGGCTACCGTTCTGGAGGTCCCGGGTTCGATCCCAGGGCCCCCCCTGGGATCGAACAGTCAAATAAATATGAGTGATTTTTTCACTCTATTTTTAATTCAATATACCCTGGACTGGTACCTGACGCGGAGGGCTGATCACCTTTCCTTCGTGTGTTATTGATCAATATAACACTGCATTTATATGATGCAGTGCCCTATGCACCATTGGGGTGTGGATAAGGGTGGGAAGAAGAAAATATATTTTTTATGTAAATATTTTTTAGCTTCCTTAAATTTACTTAAGCATATCAACACACTTTTCATAATCTATTAAATATTTGATGTTTTACTTTTATTTTCTCATTCAGTTATTCCACATGCCTAAAGCATATCAATACACCTTTATTAATATATTATATGAGGTTTATGTTGTTTTACTGGTCATTCCTCACTCATTCAGTCCATAAGTTTTAAAACATACCAACAGACTATTATTCTCAATCTATAAGATGTTGCAGGAGCCAAGATGAGGAACTTTTCGACATCAGATCCGCGATAGTGTGATATTTTACTGTTTTTTTTTCCTTATGCATTCATTCCACATATTTCTCAATCGATTGGATATTTGATGATAAACATATATGTATCATTGATCTTTCTTCCAGTTTTTCTTATGTTTACTTTTAATGTATTTTATATATGACAAGCGACTGTTTTATATTCACAGTTCAATTTAACCAGTGCTTGTTCTGTATTGAAAATTCAATTTTACTAATGATGGTTTTATATTCACAGTTCAATTTGACCAGTGAGTGTTTTGTATTCACAATTAATTAAACTAATGATGGTTTTATATTCACAGTTCAATACAACCAGTGATTGTTCTGTATTCTCAATTCAATGTATCTAGTGATTGTTTTATATTCACAGTTCAATTTGACCAGTAATTGTTCTGTATTTACATTTCAATTTAACTAGTGATTGTTTTATATTCACAGTTCAATTTAACCAGTGCTAGTTCTGTATTGACAATTCAATTTTACTAATGATGGTTTTATATTCACAGTTCAATTTAACCAGTGATTGTTCTGTATTCACAATTAATTTAACTAATGATGGTTTTATATTCACAGTTCAATATAACCAGTGCTTGTTCTGTATTCACTGTTCGATTAAACTAATGATTGTTTTATATTCACAGTTCAATTTAACCAGTAATTGTTCAGTATTTGCATTTCAATTTAACAAGTGATTGTTTTATATTCACAGTTCAATTTAACCAGTGCTTGTTCTGTATTCACTATTTGATTAAACTAATGATTGTTTTATATTCACAGTTCAATTTAACCAGTAATTGTTCTGCATTCACAGTTCAATTTTACTAGTGATTGTTCTGTAATTACAGTTCAATTAAATCGGTGATTATTCTGTATCACAGTTCAATTTTACTAATGATTGTTTTATATTCACAGTTCAATTAAGCCAGTGATTGTTCTGTATTCACAGTTAAAATTAACTAGTGATTGTTCTGTATTCAGAGTAAAATTAAACCAGCGATTGTTCTGTTTTCACAACTTAATTTAACTTGTATAAATCATTAAACTATCATATTATCATACTGTTTCCTAGAGCTATAAGCATCTCACTATATATTTGATACATTGATTTTCCTCCCGATATGATATGTCTCACGGAAATCAAACGTGACAAAATATAATTTAACTGTTTCAATTATACAATAATTGCTTTGGTGATATAACCTAAATGCTGCAAACAAACCGAGGGGTTTGAATTATGGGTGGAAATCCTGATTTCATAACTGGCTTTAAATATTAATCTTTTATTTTCCACAATCAGAAAAATTAATAAATTAACTGCATTTACAACAGTTTTAGTGTGTCCAAATACTTATTTACAAATCTGGATTATCTCCAATTATAGGAGTTATTAAGATACTTCCATATTCTTCTTCATCTTTGCTGAGATGTTAAAAAAATAACAAGAAGGTTATTCACCTATATGTTTTATTGTCATTCCTATTTCCAGTTCAACATATATTAGGATTCCGTCTATATATTATTAGCTATTACGGATAAATGCCAAAAACCACAAGTCGCCAATCAATTCTGTAAATGGTCTTGTTATAGGGTTCATTAAACCCAGAGCCTGCCTTGTGCGGGTAATTAACCCTTTGTAAGGGATGGGATTTTCTACAAGTGGAAAAATTAGGGGGGAAAATAATAGGGACGAATATTTTACTCAATATGATCAATTTAATGTGTACAGCCATATAGGCCTATGCTTTTAATGATAAATCAATTTACCATAAATTATGGAAATATATCTGAGTTTTTAATTAACCTACTAACTAACCATCACACCACTTACCCGCAGGGGTAGGTAGAGAGTATATAACGCAACACCAATCTGTTTTTGCAAGCAATCTTCGCCTCTTCCATATTTATGCATCTCCTCATACATCCCCGTCGATTGTTCCAACATCTGAATTGTGACCACTTTCAATTATTTGGAACACTTGATAATGCCAAGTTTTCCTCGGTCTTCCTTTGCTTCTATTTCCAACCACATTCGCTTCATCATTTTTTCCTTTACTCTTCTTTTTTCACTCATCCGAATCACATGCCCAAAACATCACAACCACCTTTATTGATTTTATCAATCATTCTTATCTTAGCCTTGCACACTTTCATTATTTGACCATTCGAATATCTGTCATACATCGTTTTAACGCACGTTCTTCTGAAAGATCGCATTTCGAATTCATTCAGTTTACTTTCATCCTTCTTTTGACAATTCTATGCTTTTCTTCCATAAAATTAATATAAAATAATATTTTCCGGTAAAAACATGATTGGTAAATTAATTTAAGAGTTTAAGTTTTTAATTTATTGCGGAATAAGATTTTTCACATTTATTTTAAGATAAAATAAGAGTTTTTATATTTATTATGGTTTATTTTTATTGTAAAGCGTTCAACATTTTTTATGCGGAAAATGCTGAAAAAAACCATACAATTGATTTTTTCGTTTCTCAATTTTCTGCACTTGAAATGTCATTTAATTTATATTTATAAGCATTTTCCATTACGACGTAGGTACCAACCTACTTTTTCATGTTTTATTTATTTAAGTTTTAAACGCTCATTATCAGAGCTTGATAATTGTGGCAACCCTACCTATAATTCAATATACCCATATGTAGATGTCGCTGACACGAACTTTTTGAAATCCTTCCACACAGTCATTCACTCTAGAGCAGCCATACTAAACCTGCGGCCCGCCAAGCTTTTTTGTGCGGCCCCCAACACATTTATTATCAGAAACATGATTTACAAAATCTGGCATTCTATAAATATAGAATCGTATGTCTTGAGATTTATTTCGACTTTGACGTACAGACATGGAAACCCGAAGAGGATGGTCGTTGTCGTGCCAACATCAGATCTGGTATAAGAGTGTTGCTACTGCACACGCTAGATTTATTCCCAAAAAACAAACATTTGACAGACAAATATGCGCGCTATTATTATTCTGTTTTGGTCACATTTTTATAAATCTCAAATGGTTTTCCAAAAAAACGGAGGTGATGGGTTTCATGATATTTTTTGTCATACCAGTATAGTGTTGCGGCCCGCGTAGCTTTACAAATATATGTATGCGGCCCGAAGAAAAAAAAGGTTGAGTATCATTGCTCTAGAGCTATAGAGTCGTCGGAACATTCCCCCAGACACGCTCCGCTACATTCCCTGAAGTGTGTTTGTCTTCTTACGCAGTGAGGGCTTTCGGGAAGTTGTCGGTATAATTGAGCGGAACTTTGCCACAGTTGGAAATCAATGAAAGTGCGCGAAAAGCTTCTATAATAGGGGTAGAGACTACTTCATCAATGTAACTAACTAACTAACCATCACGCCGCAGGGATAGGCAGAGAGAACAAATAAAACATTTAATTATCTGTTGCATAGAATAATTTCATAATAAAGTACATACTTTATTTTATGGATTGATTTTTTTTTATAACCCTTATCCGCACCTAATGGTGCATAGGGCACTGCATCAAATTGACACAGTGTTATCTTGATCATTACTTACATGAAAGCAAGGTGATCACTTTTGCGCTTCAGGAACCAGTCCAGGGTAATATTAAATCAATATTACAGTGTTAAATCACTAATATTTATTTTCACCTCAACCCCTGAGAATCAAACCCGGGACCTCCAGCACGGTAGCTAAACACGCTGACCATTACACCACGGAGGCGGACCATTATTAATTGTTTAATCAAACACATTTCCTAAGTCTACTGGATTGTATTTTTTTGTTTGAAAATAAAACACATAAAAATAAATATTTTGACAATTGTTTCGTTTGAAAATGCCATAACTAGGCGAAACAATTGCCACAATATTATTTTTTATGTGGTTTTTAACAATAAAATACATCCCAGTAGATTTATGTAAAAAACCTATGTTTGATTTTACAATTCATACATTTATTAAATTGGAGTACTTCAAATTAAACGCCATATCAATAAATATGTACAAACTTTATTATAAAATTATTCTAAAAAAAAATATTGTTTGTGTTCTCTGCCTACTCCTGCGGCGTGATTGTTAGTTGGTTAGTTACATTGATGAAGTGATTTATTGTATTAAAAATCCTGAAACGCAAAAATGGTAGTAACGTAATCGGGTAAATGTAAAGAAATAAAACCTACATTTTGTATATTAAAAGCATTGTTTATTTTGTGTTAAAGTAATAAAACACTCTCATTATCATATTATTTTTGACATCTCATCAAAGATGAAGAAGAATATGGAAGTCTGGGCATTTACGGGGCTGACGACCGTCATAGGCTGGTTTAAGTGATCACTTTACGCACGTGTAACATTCACTGGATTATAAGCTTAATAATAAAAATGAAAATGGTATTTTCTGGCGTTTCTCATGTGTGTGATTATAATCCAGGGTTCGGACATCACATTCTAATATAAGAGTTTCTGCTTTATAAAAAGCTTCTTTACATCTCACCAATAGATGTCTCTAGTGAAGTTCTAGTGATTAAAGAACAAGGTTTCTAAATTGGTTCATATATATATAGAACTCCCAAGAATTTGAGTAGTGTGGTTGTCGATAATGGGTAGAATTGGTGAATGTTACACGTGCGTAAAGTGATCACTTAAACCAGCCTATGACGGTCGTCAGCCCCGTAAATGCCCAGACTTCCATATTCTTCTTCATCTTTGATGAGATGTCAAAAATAATATGAAAATAACTCCTTTAATTGGAGATAATCCAGATTTTGTGAACAAGTATTTGGACACACTCAAAATGTTACTCTCATTTTCATTCAATACCACTTAAAAACACTACTTAATGACTAACGTATAATTGTATTCATGGTATAACACAAAGTGAATGAAATGAAATGATATGATAAGGAGAGTGTTAAATTAAAACCTATCCATTACTTGAATGAATTTAGAAAAATGAAAACCCAGCCATTTTGGTGTTCTCGGATGAATTTTGAGAAACGAAAACCTAATCATTTTGGTGTTATCGGATGAATTTTGAGAAACGAAAACCTAATCATTTTGGTGTTATCGGATGAATTTTGAGAAACGAAAACCTTATCATTTTGGTGTTCTCGGATGAATTTAGAGAAATAGAAATGAAAACCTAACCATTTTGGTGTTTTGGGATGAATTTAGAAAAATAAAAACCTAACCATTTTTGTCCATTGGTGTTTTTGGATGAATTTAGAGAAATAAACCCTAACCATTTTGGTGTTCTCGGATGAACATAGAAAAATGAAAACCTTACTTTATCTGTGTTCTCGGATGAATTTAAATAAATGAAAAACTGAAACTTTTTTTGTATCATAATATGAAAAAATCTAATACTTTTGAAGAAATAAGATTTCTTTTCAAATAAAAATGCAACAAAATATTTTCAAGCATAAAAAGTTCAAACAACTTCATTGTCTTGAAAGCCTCCATTGAAGCTCACTCGACCGTGAATTACGACGAAGGTAAAGCTTTTAAATTCATGTATTTTATTTTTATTCCCTTACTCGCTAGGACCTTTGACATCTCTGACAACTGACATTTAATAAACTCTGGAGACAATTTAGCGACATCCACTTGATTGAAGGATAATGTCACAAAAAAATCCAACAAGTACTTCGGATTTATCTTAAAACGTTGATTTTAAACTGAATCATAAAGTTTTTCTACAAAAAATGTGTTAGGAGGATATATATATTGTATATATATATATATATATATATATATATATATATATATATATATATATATATATATATATATATATATATATTTATATATATATATATATATATATATATGTATATACATATATATGTATATATATATATACATATATATATACATATATATATATATATATATATATATATATATATATATATATATATATATATATATATATATATATATATATATATATATATATTTATATATATGTTTATATATATATGTATATATATATATATATATATATATATATATATATATATATATATATATATATATATATATATATATATATATATATATATATATATATATATATATGTATATATATATGTATATATATATATACATATATATGTATATACATATATATATATATATATATATATATATATATATATATATATATATATATATATATATATATATATATATATATATATATATATATATATATATACAATATATATATCCTCCTAACACATTTTTTGTAGAAAAACTTTATGATTCAGTTTAAAATCAACGTTTTAAGATAAATCCGAAGTACTTGTTGGATTTTTTTGTGACATTATCATTCAATCAAGTGGATGTCGCTAAATTGTCTCCAGAGTTTATTAAATGTCAGTTGTCAGAGATGTCAAAGGTCCTAGCGAGTAAGGGAATAAAAATAAAATACATGAATTTAAAAGCTTTACCTTCGTCGTAATTCACGGTCGAGTGAGCTTCAATGGAGGCTTTCAAGACAATGAAGTTGTTTGAACTTTTTATGCTTGAAAATATTTTGTTGCATTTTTATTTGAAAAGAAATCTTATTTCTTCAAAAGTATTAGATTTTTTCATATTATGTTACAAAAAAAGTTTCAGTTTTTCATTTATTTAAATTCATCCGAGAACACAGATAAAGTAAGGTTTTCATTTTTCTATGTTCATCCGAGAACACCAAAATGGTTAGGGTTTATTTCTCTAAATTCATCCAAAAACACCAATGGACAAAAATGGTTAGGTTTTTATTTTTCTAAATTCATCCCAAAACACCAAAATGGTTAGGTTTTCATTTCTATTTCTCTAAATTCATCCGAGAACACCAAAATGATAAGGTTTTCGTTTCTCAAAATTCATCCGATAACACCAAAATGATTAGGTTTTCGTTTCTCAAAATTCATCCGATAACACCAAAATGATTAGGTTTTCGTTTCTCAAAATTCATCCGAGAACACCAAAATGGCTGGGTTTTCATTTTTCTAAATTCATTCAAGTAATGGATAGGTTTTAATTTAACACTCTCCTTATCATATCATTTCATTTCATTCACTTTGTGTTATACCATGAATACAATTATACGTTAGTCATTAAGTAGTGTTTTTAAGTGGTATTGAATGAAAATGAGAGTAACATTTTGAGTGTGTCCAAATACTTGTTCACAAAATCTGGATTATCTCCAATTAAAGGAGTTATTTTCATATTATTTTTGACATCTCATCAAAGATGAAGAAGAATATGGAAGTCTGGGCATTTACGGGGCTGACGACCGTCATAGGCTGGTTTAAGTGATCACTTTACGCACGTGTAACATTCACCAATTCTACCCATTATCGACAACCACACTACTCAAATTCTTGGGAGTTCTATATATATATGAACCAATTTAGAAACCTTGTTCTTTAATCACTAGAACTTCACTAGAGACATCTATTGGTGAGATGTAAAGAAGCTTTTTATAAAGCAGAAACTCTTATATTAGAATGTGATGTCCGAACCCTGGATTATAATCACACACATGAGAAACGCCAGAAAATACCATTTTCATTTTTATTATTAAGCTTATAATCCAGTGAATGTTACACGTGCGTAAAGTGATCACTTAAACCAGCCTATGACGGTCGTCAGCCCCGTAAATGCCCAGACTTCCATATTCTTCTTCATCTTTGATGAGATGTCAAAAATAATATGATAATGAGAGTGTTTTATTACTTTAACACAAAATAAACAATGCTTTTAATATACAAAATGTAGGTTTTATTTCTTTACATTTACCCGATTACGTTACTACCATTTTTGCGTTTCAGGATTTTTAATACAATAAATCACTTCATCAATGTAACTAACCAACTAACAATCACGCCGCAGGAGTAGGCAGAGAACACAAACAATATTTTTTTTTAGAATAATTTTATAATAAAGTTTGTACATATTTATTGATATGGCGTTTAATTTGAAGTACTCCAATTTAATAAATGTATGAATTGTAAAATCAAACATAGGTTTTTTACATAAATCTACTGGGATGTATTTTATTGTTAAAAACCACATAAAAAATAATATTGTGGCAATTGTTTCGCCTAGTTATGGCATTTTCAAACGAAACAATTGTCAAAATATTTATTTTTATGTGTTTTATTTTCAAACAAAAAAATACAATCCAGTAGACTTAGGAAATGTGTTTGATTAAACAATTAATAATGGTCCGCCTCCGTGGTGTAATGGTCAGCGTGTTTAGCTACCGTGCTGGAGGTCCCGGGTTTGATTCTCAGGGGTTGAGGTGAAAATAAATATTAGTGATTTAACACTGTAATATTGATTTAATATTACCCTGGACTGGTTCCTGAAGCGCAAAAGTGATCACCTTGCTTTCATGTAAGTAATGATCAAGATAACACTGTGTCAATTTGATGCAGTGCCCTATGCACCATTAGGTGCGGATAAGGGTTATAAAAAAAAATCAATCCATAAAATAAAGTATGTACTTTATTATGAAATTATTCTATGCAACAGATAATTAAATGTTTTATTTGTTCTCTCTGCCTATCCCTGCGGCGTGATGGTTAGTTAGTTAGTTACATTGATGAAGTAGTCTCTACCCCTATTATAGAAGCTTTTCGCGCACTTTCATTGATTTCCAACTGTGGCAAAGTTCCGCTCAATTATACCGACAACTTCCCGAAAGCCCTCACTGCGTAAGAAGACAAACACACTTCAGGGAATGTAGCGGAGCGTGTCTGGGGGAATGTTCCGACGACTCTATAGCTCTAGAGCAATGATACTCAACCTTTTTTTTCTTCGGGCCGCATACATATATTTGTAAAGCTACGCGGGCCGCAACACTATACTGGTATGACAAAAAATATCATGAAACCCATCACCTCCGTTTTTTTGGAAAACCATTTGAGATTTATAAAAATGTGACCAAAACAGAATAATAATAGCGCGCATATTTGTCTGTCAAATGTTTGTTTTTTGGGAATAAATCTAGCGTGTGCAGTAGCAACACTCTTATACCAGATCTGATGTTGGCACGACAACGACCATCCTCTTCGGGTTTCCATGTCTGTACGTCAAAGTCGAAATAAATCTCAAGACATACGATTCTATATTTATAGAATGCCAGATTTTGTAAATCATGTTCCTGATAATAAATGTGTTGGGGGCCGCACAAAAAAGCTTGGCGGGCCGCAGGTTTAGTATGGCTGCTCTAGAGTGAATGACTGTGTGGAAGGATTTCAAAAAGTTCGTGTCAGCGACATCTACATATGGGTATATTGAATTATAGGTAGGGTTGCCACAATTATCAAGCTCTGATAATGAGCGTTTAAAACTTAAACAAATAAAACATGAAAAAGTAGGTTGGTACCTACGTCGTAATGGAAAATGCTTATAAATATAAATTAAATGAAATTTCAAGTGCAGAAAATTGAGAAACGAAAAAATCAATTGTATAGTTTTTTTCAGCATTTTCCGCATAAAAAATGTTGAACGCTTTACAATAAAAATAAACCATAATAAATATAAAAACTCTTATTTTATCTTAAAATAAATGTGAAAAATCTTATTCCGCAATAAATTAAAAACTTAAACTCTTAAATTAATTTACCAATCATGTTTTTACCGGAAAATATTATTTTATATTAATTTTATGGAAGAAAAGCATAGAATTGTCAAAAGAAGGATGAAAGTAAACTGAATGAATTCGAAATGCGATCTTTCAGAAGAACGTGCGTTAAAACGATGTATGACAGATATTCGAATGGTCAAATAATGAAAGTGTGCAAGGCTAAGATAAGAATGATTGATAAAATCAATAAAGGTGGTTGTGATGTTTTGGGCATGTGATTCGGATGAGTGAAAAAAGAAGAGTAAAGGAAAAAATGATGAAGCGAATTTAGCGACATCCACTTGATTGAAGGATAATGTCACAAAAAAATCCAACAAGTACTTCGGATTTATCTTAAAACGTTGATTTTAAACTGAATCATAAAGTTTTTCTACAAAAAATGTGTTAGGAGGATATATATATTGTATATATATATATATATATATATATATATATATATATATATATATATATATATATATATATATATATATATATGTATATACATATATATGTATATATATATATACATATATATATATACATATATATATATATATATATATATATATATATATATATATATATATATATATATATATATATATATATATATATATATATATATATATATATATATATATATATATATATATATATATTTATATATATGTTTATATATATATATGTATATATATATATATATATATATATATATATATATATATATATATATATATATATATATATATATATATATATATATATATATATATATATATATATATATATATATATATATATATATATATATATATATATATATAGTGCATAGTCTGTCCCCTTGAAGTTGGAAATCACTCTGGAAAAAGCTTCTATGTCCTTTGCTGCTAGTGACAATTCCTCCAGATCTTATAATATGTTTCTCAGCCATGACATTACTTCTCGACTTCCGCTTGCCTCGACTTTACAGTCAGAAGGCTTCCAGGTATGTTTATAGTACTCACATTCAATACAACAGTACTGACCACGCATATCATTTAAACATTTTCTCTCCATGTTAAAAAAAAAATTAGTCATATTTTAGTACATTGCTATCTTATATAATTTGTTACGAATACCGTATGAAAATTAAGTTCATGTGAACGCATTCGTTCTTCATTAATAAAGATTAAATATAATGATACTCCTGACGTGAGTCGGTTTTACGTTCATAAAAATTTCCATGACAGTAATCAATCACAACTTTTGAATCGGTTGTGAAAGAACCGGAACCCCATTTTAAAAGTATGAACCATAAAAATACGATCTTAATATTAAAATCCCAAAATCCTGAATAGAAAATGAACTCCTTTCAGTTTTAAATATGACGGCGGTATAAATGATTAAAATAAAGAAAAAAAATTCTATCAACATTGCTTATGCTGGGGCGTTGGATATCTTTTAAGGTTTAAAATAAAATATATATGCTCACGGATATCCAAAGTCGCACTATCTGATTGAGGATTAAACGAAACACAATAAAGCACATGTAATAAAATGTGATTATTCAATATGCTTTTAAATCCTTTATTCTGTTTAAATGGTGTCTTTTCACCCTGTCATACTAAAATAATATCATTTCATTAAAATTTAACAGTTGAATAAACCACTTTAATGAGTTTTATTTATACAAACGACTAGTCGTATATATATAAAAATAACTCATTAAATTGGTATATTCAAGTGTTTAATTTTATTAAAATAATCATGTCATTCCACAACGATACTGCCGAATTAATAAATAATATAATATAATATCATATCTACTTCTGTGACTTACTCCTCAAAATATCCTAAAAAAAATACAACAATAATTTAAACCAGCTGGCCGTATACATAGATTCCAAAAATATAGTATTCGTTTCCGAAAATTTGAGTAGCGTGGTTGTCAATCATGCTGAGATGTCATATAGTTAATTAATTATTAATTGTTCTACAAAACCATTTCATCATCTCTCAAATAACTGAGCTGTAAGGAGATTAGGATGAAGTACGTCAAGATTCCCTCAGAACAAGCAAATCAGGATGACTACAATACGACGAATAAATTCGTTCCGATGTCATATATTCGCCTTATTATCTCCTCCGCGGAACGGTACTGCTGGGAGGAAATCTCTTTGGGAACTCGCTGAATTGTCTTCCAACTAACCTATGAATAAATTTCCTTTGTTCCTTCACCACTTTGATCATAATCTCCATGCCGAGATCATGAAATAAAATTAATATTTTATTTTCGCGTATAATACACGAATTTGTCAGGTCTTACAATGGCTAAATTATTATATTTAGTGTTGAGTAGCTTAGTTTAATTATTACTATGAATACAATTACTAAGAAATATATGTATATCTTAAGCGTTTTCTATTGTATAGAGATTACACATGAAATATTGCTACAATACATTATATTTATGTGTATATTTATGTAACGTATGTATGTGTGTCCAATATAGATGTCTGTTCTGAACTCACATGTACTGTGGCATGAGATTGGTTAATATATCTAGGAGTTCCGAGAAATTGAGTAGTGGGTTGTCAATCACGGGTGGAATGGTGAACGTTACACCCGTTTTAAATGATCATTTAACTAACCTATGACGGGTCATAGGTTGACTGTAAGTATTCTTCTTCATCTTTGTTGAGTTGTCAAAATATATTATATATAAAATTATGTCAATTTAATTAATTTATCTTTTATATGACTTTATTCTACTTTTAGCGTACCTATTTTTATTTCTAATTTTTTTACTTTAAAAAAAAAGATCGTAATGTTACTATATAACCACACACCGAGATAAAAGTGTACTGGTTTTGAGACGTATCCGTCTCTTCATCAGGGCAATTACTACAACATCATGTATACAACACTATTCCTTGTACATATCAGAAAGGGAAGTTTTTTAAGGCAACCAATTAACATTTAAATATATTAAAAGAATGATAATTTTAGGGCAGCTCGAGATTTGGTATAATTATAGTTTATGTCTGAAGAGATACGTCTACGCAAAGAGCCAAATGCGGCTCGCGAACCTATTCTTCCGACCCCTGCTTTAGGCAAAATACGTTTTGAACGAGACCGAGGGATGAATTCATTAAAATTTTCCCAGAGGGCTTCTCCGCTTCAAAATTTATCAGTATCATTTTTGTAACGAAATTCTTAAATACCATTTGTCAAAGATCCCCCTTTTTTCGAAGAAATGAAAAATTGAAAATCTACTTTTCGGGCACAATGAAGCGATATTCTTTCAGTTAAATTATAAGCTGAGTCTTTCGGCTTTCAAATATCCGGAGATGATTTTCAATGACGAGATGTTTTGTGAATTTATTATCAGAATACACAGACCCTTTAGAAAGTGTCACCTTTGAGTAATTCGTTATCCATTTCCATTTTCTTTTAAAAAAAACATATGTATAAGATATAGACCAGAGCAGACATAGCAAGAACCAAATCTCCTCTAAGATCTTCAGAAATGAGGACATTGAGGTGCATAACCGGAAACACGTTAATGGACCGAATAAAAAACACGGAAATTCGGAAAATATGTAGTACAGATGATATAGGGAATACAGCAAACGAGACGATCCTGGAATGCTCATGTCAATAAAATGCAAGAAAATATACTGTTCCAAATTGCTTTTCAAGAAAACCCAGATGGAAGAAGGCCATCTGGAAGACCTACAAAGCAATAGCGTGACAGTTGACAGTCTAAATCATAAGAAAAAGATAACGGAACAGACAGATCTTCGGATCTATAAGAAGAAGAAATAGTATTTCAAGACACCCATGATATGTGTCGCCTACTTTCAAAATCCGCCAGATCCAATTTCATAAGATTTTAAAATAAATACTCTATCGTAATGCCAATTGTGGGTTTTATTGTTTAAAATATTTAGATACTTGAAAACCCTACTAAAAAATACTTCGGTTTTCAAATTCGGTTATATTCATGAAACTTGCCTTCTGACCCATATCGGCTAATAAAAGAACGGGGATAGGTCAAAAATTAAGATGACGTTGTTAACGGTTTGTGTCTCGTGTTTTTTTCAAATATTTTTTTAAATACACATTAAAATTAAAGGAAGACGAGGGGGTAGGAACTTTAACTTATATTCATTCATTTATTTATATTATTATTTTATTAGTGAGAACATAAACAATAGGAGGAAGGCTTTAGTCATTATCATATTCTTCATCCTTCAACGTTCCAAGGACACAACTCTAAAATTTTAACTTAGCTTCACATGCGGTGTTTGAAAATAATGCGGAATACACCAAAACAAGTGTCAAAATACATTTCAATAAATAATGGTATTTGCCAAGTAACT
This sequence comes from Brachycentrus maculatus, assembly GCF_059751285.1. NCBI lineage: Eukaryota > Metazoa > Arthropoda > Insecta > Trichoptera > Brachycentridae > Brachycentrus > Brachycentrus maculatus. Next base: position 86,685 of record NW_028281106.1, read on the forward strand.
TTAAAACTAAAAATGAATTATCCAGTGTCTGATAGAATAAATTGTTCATCAATTGGTGTGGATGGAAGAAAAAAATAATCTTTTTTTGGCATCAATAAATTTCTTTATTTAGATTGTTTTCTGAATCGTGATAATTTGCTTTCGGAGTTTGGAAATCCACTCTGGAATTTCTGAGTTCCTGCTTCACATTACATTTCTTACACTTGTGGTTCTATATTAAAGGACCGAACAATCTGAGAAGTTGCTCAGTTAGGGAGAGGGAGTACGTCATCATTCGCCAATCCACTCGACTTTGAGAGCTTTTCGAAGGGCTTTCCGAAGAGTTCGAAGCGGAAGGGGTATTTTATACCTCACTCGGTTTCCTGAGGGTGATTTTTATACTCTTGTGTGTGACGTAAAAAAAATAACTAACCAACACGCCGCTTACGCAGGAGTAGGCAGTGAGAATAAAACTTAACAATAATCAGTCAATAATAATTTGCAAACAATCTTTGCCTCTTCCGACTCCTGACCTGACCGCGTCCGAGTATTTGAAATACTTAATCAAGCCTAGTTTTTCTCGATCTTCCTCTGCTCTATTTCCAACTATATTCGCGTCATAAATTTACTATTTAAATTTTAGGAAATCATGAATATAAAAGCAATTTTATGATGTTACATGATACCATCTATGATTGGATTTAGAAGTATTTTATTTAGCAGAGACCATTTTATTTGTATGCAAGATCCGAACCGGGATTAATTTACATACCGAAAAACACCTAAAAAAAATATTTTTTTAACTTTTATGCAGGTTATACTTTGACCATTTATTTTATTAATTACTTGACCAGCCTATAGCGGGTCGTAAGCCTTGCAAATACCCAGACTTCCATGTCTTTTTTCGTACGTGCACAGAATTGCACTAGAAAATTGTGTCACGCTGCTATGCATTTAAAGTAGAATTGAGTTTTGCCATTTTAAGTATTTGGACACACTCAAAATGGTGTGAAAAAGATTTTCATTCATTAAATTAAATATTTAATATATTGCTTGAAAATTTTAAAATTAATTTAACTATTTATGGTACCTACATTATAAGCTCAGAAGCTTGATAATAAGAAAAAAATGGGATGTTTATTAAATCGTTTTCCAATGAATTTTCGTGCTATTTTTATCAAAGGGGACACCCCCATTGAACAACTCTCAAATTATTGTGTTATCAATATTCTACTGAAAAGGGCGGATTTTCTCGGAAATACTTTCACACGAATTACGGAGCTTTACAGGCATACGGAATATTGCAAACAAACCAACAGAACAACTGACAGGGCTTCCCGGTAACCGCGGAAATAAAATATTTAATGCCAGAACACTCGAAGCGTCATTTAGGGAGGAAAAGCTCCATGAAAAATTTGTACGTTAAATTTTTTTCTTCAATTTGAGACATTTTGGTTTAGCATGATTTTTTCTTTTATGTAATACTGATAGAATTTTTTTGTTCTGTTTTTTAATAGTGTTTTTTTTTAACGTTTGAAATGCACGTTTTTTCAATAAGAGACGTTTTTTACTACTAAACATTACAGATTTAATATTTTTTTTATTTTCTATAAATACTATCTAAGTTTTTTTCGATTATAAACCTTTTTTCTGCACTAAACATGACATGATTTGTTCCATTATTACATAAATATTTTTTTTTGTTGGTTAGTTTTTTTTTTAAAAACATGTTTTCTTTAAAACTGTGTTTTTTTTTTATTATCAATTACATATATTTTTTCTCTGCTAAAGATGACTTGATTTGTTCCATTATTACAGAAATATTTTTTTTTGTTCGTTAGTTTCTTTAAAATACATGTTTTCTTTAAAATCGTGTTTTCTTTTATTATCAATTACATATATTTTTTCTTTACTAAACATGACATGATTTGTTCCATTATTATAGAAATAATTAGTTTCTTTACAATACATGTTTTCTTTGAAATCATGTTTTTTTTATTATCAATTACATATATTTTTTCTTTACTAAACATGACATGATTTGTTCCATTATTACAGAAATAAAATTTTTTGGTCGTTAGTTTCTTTACAATACATGTTTTCTTTGAAATCATGTTTTTTTTTTATTATCAATTACATATATTTTTTCTCTACTAAACATGACATGATTTGTTCCATTATTACAGAAATAATATTTTTTTTTCGTTGGTTTTTTTTTTAATGGAGTTTTCTATGCGTTCTAAATTCAAGTTTATTTTACAATTAGAGACTCATTTGCGCTACCAAACATGACATGATTTGTTCCATTATAACTGAGATAATAGTTTTTGTTCTTTTTTAATACTGATTTTTGCATCTCGAAATTAAAGTTTTTTTTTCAGTTAGAAACCTTTTTTCTCCACGTCATGATTTGTTCCATTATTATTATTCTTCTTCTTCTTCTCATTATTATAGGCCTTGCGGCCTGTTTTTAAGAGGGATTAGCCTCCTGCGACGTCGATTCCCAGCTATCGACCCATCTCTTTGGTGGTCTGCCTGGGAGTCGTCTACCATGGGGTTGGCCGTACAGTGCGATGTGGGGGAGTCTGGATAGTTCCATTCTCCTCACATGCGCATACCATTGTCTCCTTCGTTGCCTTCCCCACCTAACGACATCTTCGATCTCGCATATTTCCCTGGTCCTGGCATTTCTGATTCTATCTCGAAGACTCCATTATAATTGATAATTTTATTTTTTATTATTATTTAAATGGTGTTTTGTAAACGTTAATTTTTTTTTAATTAAAGATACTTTCGTAACTAAAAATGACATGATTAAATAAAATTCCAAATAGTTTTTATCAAAAGTTTTTAATTTTTCAAATTTCTAAACAACCTAATTGCACATATGACAGTGTTTTTCTCACGCATATTTGCACAAGTATTTGGTTATATTTTGCACTGAAAAAACATCACTATGAACTCCTTATCCCGAGGCGAATGTCGGATACAGAGTCAAGCTATCCAAAACCGAAATGGTACAAAACAATTCCATTTTTTCTTCAGGGAAATAACAATTGATGTAAGTTAATCTATACACTGAATCGGTTTGAGCGGTTGCTCGGAGAACCGCTCTCAAATGGCCATATCACATTTTATTAAAATAGCAAGATCATTTGTGAGAATAAATCCCTCGAGGTAAAAGATTTGCGATTTTATTTTATGTATTTTAATATTTATCATCGTTTCACACTACCTAACTGAATCAGGTACTGTTTTTGTAAGCCTTCTTTTAAAAACATTAAACAGGAAGTAATACCACAACTTTACGGCCCAATGTACGATTAATCGTAACTTAATTTACTTAAAACTCAGGTAACATTTAACGTAATCGACTATTTTGCATTGAATACCATTTTTGTATTGAAAAAAAATAGTTTTACTTTGAAATAAATATAATATTTTAAAGAAAAGAGTTATTGAAAGGCCTTACATTTTAAGCCTTGGTTTAAAAAATAATTCAAAATATAAATTCCAATATTTTCTAGAAAAAATATACCTTGAGACAGGTCTGGCTCTTAGTGAGGTCGATTGCTAAATAAATGGATGTTTGCGAGTTCCCCCTTAAGGAGTCTATATAACCAATGAAAACTCATCCAACGAAGAGTTGATAATCTTTCAATTAAGTTTACTCACGATGATTATATCACTTAAGCCTGCCATTGACAGATCGTAGGCCCTTTAAATTCCTTACATTTTTCCTTCGAATTAAAGAAATTTAAATCACTGCAAACTAAAATCTTTGAAGTTTTATCCTCCAAATGAAAGATGCGTATTTCTTTCAAACAATGATCCCTACGGAATGATTTAAATTTTAACCGTATTTATTTGCGATGTCAAGAAATTTCTCTGACATAGCTTGTAGCAAAAATAATAACAAAGTAGCGAGTTAACAATACTTTTATTTATCTTTTCCGTATTAATGTTACGAGTATAAAAACAGTAAATACATCTTGGAAACTTGCTTTATTCTGAAGAATCTTTCAAGCAGTAAAATTGTTTACTTGAAATGTTTATGTATCTTGAAAAATATATAGAAAATTGCGCTATATGGAAAATAAAATCAAAATTCAGTTTATATTTTTTGGATTAATTTTTAAATCAAACACACATTTTTTTAGTCTGCTAAATTATATTTTATTTAAAAAAACACATGAAAATTAATATAATGACAATTGTTTCGCCTAGAAACGAATGTGAAAATAATGGACTGACGGTCCTTATATGGATTTACAATTCTAGATACTAAAATAATAGTTTTAATATGTACGGTAATAATTTACGGAAGACAACAATAGTCTTCTTCTTCTTCTTTTTGTAGATCCTAGGGATCTGTTTGTGCCTCCGCATGTCGCTCTTGGGAGATAACAATAGTCAACAACATTTAATCTTCACATTCGTTTGGAAATGCCGTAACTAGGCGAAACAATTTTCACAGTATTAATTTTTGAGTTTTTTTTTAAAAATAAAATACAACTTAGTAGACTCAAAAAATCTGTGTTTGATTTAAAAATTAAAACAAACATTAAAATGGAGTTCTACAAATTAAACGATGTGTGTTAGATATTCAAATGTTAAAATAAGGAAAAAAATGCTAGGCTGAGATAAGTTTTTTCGATTAAATTAAGTAATGTGTATTGAATTGAGCAATGTGTGGTTTGAACATGTGAAATATTAAATTGAAAGAACTGTAAGACAAATTTATGAGGCGAATGTGGCTGGTAATTGTTGTTGTGGTTAGTCTTTTTTGGCCGTCCTCGTTCTGTTCTCCCGTTCATAATACCCAAATATACTTTCTTAGTCATTCTCTCACTATCCATTCGCTCCATATGTCCATACAAAAATACATGTTATATAAGTATAACCATGAAGTAAGAAGTAAGTATGATTTTTTTCTTTCTTCTTCTCAGCCTTATTCCTCATTAAGGGTTGTGACCCTTGCAGAAGCAATGACTCTTCTCCAGTTATCCCTTGACTGCGCTGCACGTAGCGCTCCAACCACCGAGGTGCCTGCTGCTGCCTTAACTCTTTCCGGTCTATATATATTTTTAAAATAATTCCATCAGGTCCACAATAGATTTACAGCATCACAGGGTAAAACAATACATCCAAGTTTTTTTTTTAATAACACTTGTGTTAAAAATTTATTTTTATTTCGAATGTATCATACTGTAAAACATCACAGGGTAAAACAATACATCTCAGTATACCGCACACTAAATACGAGTGAGAAAAAAATATGTTTGCTTGTATTTTAACACTAAACTAATGAAGAAAAAAATGTCGAATGACATTCGACATAGGACTCACCGGAATAAAGTCGATGTCGAATGACATTCGACATAGGACTCACCGGAATAAAGTCTTTGTCGAATGACATTCGACATAGGACCGGAAAGGGTTAATTTGATCGGTCGTTCGTGTGGGGATCTTCCTCTCCCTCTCTTTCCCTCCAGGCTACCGATCACAACTAGTCGCTCCAGGCTATCCTCGTTGCCACGCCCAACGTGACCAAAAAAATTAAAATACTTATGTTTTTTTCTTTAAAATACATATTATGCATTTCCTTTGTTGATAGCACTACGATTATCAACAAAATAAACTTTTATATTATCCACTGACACTTCGTGATGGAATTGCATTTTTAATTTATTATTAGATTAAAACCAATATTTTTAGCTTTTCCACTTTTTTATTTGACCAGCGACCGGGTTTCGTCGTTACCGACATCATCAGACTGGTGATGATGTCGACCGGTGATGATGTCGACTGGTGATGATGTCGAGTCTGATGATGTCGGTAACGACGAAACCCGATCGCTGGTCAAATAAAAAAGTGGAAAAGCTAAAAATATTGGTTTTAATCTAATAATAAATTAACAAAATAAACTTCACAAAAACCACAGACGTTTAAGCGATATCTGGGTTTTATTAAAAACGATATATAGTTTTTAATAAAACCCAGATGTGGTTTAAATCACAAAAAAAAAACAAAAGTACATCCTTTTTTTAAAGTTTATCTAGCAATCTTTATGCGGTTCCATTTCAACTGAATGCTTTTTGTTAAACTTCTCTTCCAGATTTATTTTCAAAACATTTAAACCACATTTTCACATATTTTCCTAAGAGTAAAATGCAACCAGGTTAGCTAGTTTTTACGCCTTTTAAATTTTAATCCCTGGGTGCAGTTCGTACGTGCACAGAATTGCACTAGAAAATTGTGTCACGCTACCATGCATTTAAAGTAGAATCAAGTTTTGCCATCATTAAAATGAGGAAAACATTTTTTCTGCAATATCACTCATTGCTTTTAAAATATTAAGCTGTACAGTAAAAATCCATTAATGATTTAATTATACATGTTAATTTTTATTGTAAACATAATTAATAGATTTACCATCCTTATTACCTTACCCTCCTTTATGGGTATTTCTGAAAAAAAATGTGGAGTAAAAAGTAAGTATTTAAAAGGTCAAAGAGCCACATGCGGCTCCCGAGCCACACTTTGACGACCTATTTGTGCCGGAGCCGCACTTAAAAGGTCAAAGAGCCACATGCGGCTCCCGAGCCACACTTTGACGACCTATTTGTGCCGGAACTGCACTTAAAAGGTCAACGAGTCACATGCGGCTCCCGAGCCACACATATAAATAAAAGAGTTTCTACTCAATAAAAAAAGCTTAATCATCTCACCAGTAGATGTCTCTAGTTAAAATTCTGGTGATTCAAGTACAATATTTCGAAATTGGATCATATATATAGAACTTCCAAGAAATTGAGTAGTGTGATTGTCAATCATGGGTAGAATTGGTGAATGTTACACGTGTGCAAAGTTATCACTTAAGTCAGCCTATGTCGGTCCCGTAAATACTCAGACTTCCATATCCTTCTTCATCCATGTTGAATTGTCAAAAAAGAATATGAATATTAAATAAATTCTATGAAATGAAAAGGATATTCATAGTTGGGTTACGTAAATATATTTTTTTTGTGTTTTCAGGCTTGGTGCGGGATGCCTGCCCGCCGGGGGCTGCTCGCCCCGCAGAACACGTTTCTGGATACCATCGCCACCCGATTCGATGGCACACGTGAGTTTCGGATTTCCTTCAATTTACCTCATTTTAAAACCGTATTTTGGCTTTTTTCGTAGAATTAATTTCAGCCCTGGCAACATTGCCAATGAAATTTGATCCTGTTGAGGATACCGATATCAAACATATAAACATATAAATAACAAACATATAAATAAATGTGGATCAAACTCTCGCAGCGCTACCCTTTGGTAATTCATCAGATCATTTCTTCAATTATTATTATTATTTATTTATTTCTTTTAAAGTTACATTTTTGAGTAAAACATAATACAATTTCTAAACATTTATACATATGCCAAACTTATAGTTTTAGATTCGCTGGGCCTCTCCAAAAAAGAGACTGAGCTCTTGTGCTTGGAGAGGGACTTGCACTCCAGGTTTAATGTTTAATATAATAAATGGTATAATAGTATTTTTTTATATTTTTTCAAGATTTATATATATTGGGCATTTATTTTTTTCTTAAGCATTTTTATATCTTTTTTTTTATTTCTTTAGGGAGTTTATTGAAATATTGAATTCCCAAATATTTGAAGTTTTGTTGATATTGTTAAGTATTACATTTTGGAGTTGAAAAATCATTTTTGAATTGTGTATTTTTTCATAAAGTGTGAAATATCTCCGTTATTTTTTTAAGAGAAATATTTATGTCTTTATTATCAACAAAAGTACTTCAATTTCATTATATCTCTGTGTGCCTACTTAGGCTCTTAGCTACTTGGCTCATTATTAGAAAATAGGTATCAAATTGTGGTAGAGTGGATTTGAACCCAGAAAGTCTTACTCAAGAGACCTCGACACTAACCACGGGACCATAACCCAACAATTATTGTTATTATTTTTCATGATGATTTTCATTGTTGATAACTGTGATAATTTTTCATTTTTACCGACATCATCAGACTGGTGATAAAACCCAGTCATTGGTAAAATTAAATTTAAATGTAAAAAACTATCTTTTTTTATTTTTTATTTTTACAAAAATGTTAATAATATTAGCCTTTGCGGGAGTACAAAAATTGATGTCCGAATTCTCTGGGGAGTGGGTTCTTTTTACATGATTTTTTTTTCTTCATTAAATCGATGTATTATGAAGATAGAAATTATGTTAAAACATTTTTAAAAAAAACAAATTAATTAAAGAAATATTTTTCAATTATGACAAAATTACACAGATGTCATTGCTATACAAGTTACGTCATACTAACTGACAGACGGACTTCGACGTTCATTAACGTCCATACTCCTTTAAGGGAAATTCGCACTGACGTTCATTTACGTCCATACTCTCGGACTGGTTAGTATATAACCACTTACCGAGATTTTAATGTCTACGGGTTTCGAGACGTACCCGGCCCTTCGTCCGAACAATCACTACCACAGCATGCAAACAATACAACCCTTTGCATGCTGTGGTAGTGATTGTCCTGACGAAGAAACAGGTACGTCTCTCTAAAAATTTCGATGAGTAGTTATATACTTATATTATTAACATTTTTGTAAAAAAATAAATAAGTAAAAATGACTAACCAGTAAGTAAATGCTTTAAGTATTAATAATATTGAGAATATCTTTTTCTTCTTTTTATGTCATGTCAGGTCTCCTCGACTATCACTTGAAAGTATTAAATATGTCCCTGTCTTTGGCAGCTCTAAACAGCGTCTAAACTATTTTATTTTTATTTTTAAAAGAATTAACAACTTTGTGGTATGCTAAGGAAACATATAAAATAACATCTCCTTATAATTTATCGCAGTTTGTAATACCACTTAAAAATGGTTTATAAGTGGTATTACACTAAGTGAACGATGAATGATAAGGAGAGTATTAGCGCCTAAACTGTATTTTTTTTAAATTACCTAACGTCCAAGTGACTCTGAAATCTAGCTATGGCTTATGCAACACCGCTTATAATGACCCAACTCAGGCTTCAACTTTTTGAGTTTCATAGCCTATGCCTACTCGTGAGTGGATTTACTCTTTATGTTTAAAGTTACTATAATTTCATGCAATTCATGAGTGAAAATTCTAGGCAAAAACACTCGCTGCGCCTAAACTGTTTCAATATCGGAAGATTGGAGATATTCCTTCTGCCTACACCTCGTCGATCTTTTATTTTGTCTTTCATGATTATGTTCAATAGCACGTGTTTGTCTTCTCTTAGCACAAGACCCAGATAGGAAACCTATCAGAATTTGATATCAGTCAGCAACTATCTTTGTACGTTTTCTCTTTGGAGCACATTCACGTTTCTGACCATATTGGTCCATGGAATGCGTAGCATTCTACGATGTAACTACATTTCGAATCCCCTAACCGGTTCATAGAACTGATCTTGAGTGTTTACAATTCAACACCATATCGTTGTCATACAGGAGAAAGTGACCAAGTGCATTGTTTTACGAAAACGTGATAATTGACTATTTAATATCTTACTAGCTTAATATTGCCCTAAAAAATCCTAAAGGATTTTAAACTTGGAAGTATAATATATTGACTTGTTAAAAATGACTAACTGCATTGGTGTTTATTTTCTTGCCGAGCAAAACTGACTTAAATGCCCCCCCTGAATATTTTACGTTTTGGTAGTTGGTCACTTTCACCTGTACGACTACAATATAATACTGACCAAACATAACACCTAAACATTATTAGCTGGTATAATCTATGTCAGCGTGTTTAGCTACCGTGCTGAAGGTCCCGGGTTCGATTCCCAAGGGGGTGAAAATAAATATTAGTGATTTTGCACTGTAATATTTATTCAATATTACCCTGGACTGGTTCCTGAAGCGCAAGAGTGATCACCTTATCTTCATGTAAGTAATGACCAAGATAACACTGCGTCAATTCGATGCAGTGCCCTATGCACCATTGGGTGCGGATAAGGGTTATTAGTAAGTAAGTAAGTAATAATGTATGCAGTTGTTTTTTTATTACCATATATAAAATGCAGTTTCACCAAGAAATGTCAGTAGGTACATAAGTATTTTTTAAAAATAAAATATTAAGTTTAACAGAAAGGTTAAAGAAAATTATAAAGAAAAAAAATGGTGCTAGTTAGTTATTTGAATGAAGGAGATAGAATGACGATTAGTACGTCGTATACCTGAGATACTGCATACGGAAACAAATGCGTTCATATCGTCACGTATGATCCCCGGGTCACTTCCTGTTGAATCTCCTATCAGAACGTAAAATTAATTTTTCCATTGAACACATAATATCTTCACATGAAAGTCTAGCATTTGAAAATCAATTAAGATTTTTAACTAGAAATAACAATGGAGTTGTTTTGACAGAGGATTTAGACTTGACCTTTTTGTACGTGATAGGACGACATATTCGTATATTTATATTCTACGGTCACTATCCCAGACCTTCGCAGAACGCGTCCTTGAAATTAAATGATTAATTTGTTGATGTTACTTCCTCCGTTTTGGATATATGTATAATCAAACCAAATGTTTACTTATCTGGCAGTTTGCCTGTTATTAACAACACGGCTATTGATTGGATTTCTGATATTGAAACAGAACCACTAATTAGCATTACATGTAATACGTAATTAATTAAATACATTTTACCATCGTTTTCATATGAAATTTTAAGGTATTATTATAAAACATGTTCTAAGAATACGATGTCGATTTCACCATACGTTTACTTTACTTTACATTAATGAGCTTATGAGGACCGCATGTTTTGCATAATTTGTTTAAAAATACATAATTCTTAATATTTTGTATCATCATTTGTAGTAAAAAGAGATGACCTTAAAAAGGAACAAATTAAATCGTATTGCTAAATAATAGATATAAAAAAAGATGTGTTTGACTCTCGTGCGTTAGAAGTGACACATTAAAGGACAATTTGAGTGTGTCTAAATACTTGTTCACATATCTGTATTATCTCCAATTATAAAATTAGCGAAATTCTAGTCAATTCAAGCAATATATTTCGAATTTGAACAATATACTCGTACTGTATATAGAAGTTTCAAGAATTTGAGTAGTGTGGTTGTCAATCATGAGTAGAATTAGTGAATGTTACACGTGTGTAAAGTGATCACTTAAACAAGCCTATCACGGTCGTAAGCGACGTAAATGCCTAGGCTTCCATATTATTCTTCACCTTTGTTGAGGTGTCAAAAAATAATATAAACTTTTCTTTGCAAAAACGTATGTTTATTTTTAAGAAAAACTTATTTTTTCATTAAAAAAACGACGTTTGAAGCAAAATTTTTAAAAAGGTTTAATGTTACCTTGGTGCAAAGAAGAATTGGTGGCTGTCTTTTGATTATCCCTTCTTAAAATGTATCAACCGTATTAAATATTTAATTTAATAATAAGTAATAAACCAGAAAAAACTCTTTAACGTAAATTTATACACCAATATTTTTTATCTTAGAAAGTATACATAATAGTATATAATATATTTTACATTTCGAATTCCTTGTCTTCTCAGTTAGGTACAAAGGACATTGTATTAAGTTAATGAAAAAAGAAATAGAAAAAGCTTTTATCGTTATCACAATGAATTTTTTCAAAGAAGGGATTCTTCACCCTCCGGAATTTTTTTTTATTGTAAAAGAGGTTTCTGGAATTCAATCTTCACGTCTTAAGCTTATTAGTCGTTACATTTATAGAACATGACAGAGTGATAAAAAAATAATGCGGCAACATTTCTGATTAGTAATTTATTATTTCTGAAAAAATAATTGCCTCTGAATTATACGGCTTTTGCTTTCAACACGTGGATGGATATTTTTTTCTCAAGAGATTTATTTATGCATTAAGTTATAGATCAGATGAATATCTTAGTATATTGCGTGTTGATAAATTGAAGGAAAATATATTTATTATTACCCTGGACTGGTACCTGAATCGGAGGGCTGATCACCTTTCGTTCGTGTGTTAACGATCAAGATAACACTGCTTTTATATAATGCAGTACCCTATGCACCATCGGGTGCGGATAAGCATTTGAAGAAGATGAAGGAGATTAACTTATAAGTAAAATAAACCAAAGTCGAAAAACTAGCAATTTTTTGCTGATTTCCTTCCACCAACTAACCAAACAACAGTTAATAATCCAGCGTCGGATTGATACCATTTTTTCGTTTTTTTTTAATATCTATCACCGGAAAACATATTTTTTAATGTAAAATTTTGAGTGTGCCCAAATACTTGCTCACAAATCAGAATTATCTCCAATAAGGAGTTATTTAAAACATTATTCTTTGACATTTCAACATAGATGAAGAAGAATATGAAAGTCTAGGCCTCTAGGCATTTACTAGCTTACGACCGTCATAGGCTGGTTGGTTTATGTGATCACTTTACACACGTGTAACATTCACCAATTCTACCCATCCTTGATAACCACACTTTTCAAATTCTTGGAACTTCTATATAGATATATTGAAATAATTTATGTATTAATTTTTTAATCAAACACAGATGTTTCGAGTCTACTAAATTGTATTTTATTTAAAAAAAAACACACGAAAATTAATATTTTGAGAAAACGACATTCGTTTAAAAATGCCATAACTTGGCGAAACAACTGTCACAATATAAATTTTTATGTTTTTTAATAAAATACAACTAAGTAGACTAAAAAAAATTGAGGACTCCATTTTAATTTATGTATTGATTTAAAAATTAATACGTAAATTAAAATGGAGTTCTGCAAATTAAACGCTAAATAAATAAATTAATGAAATCCAAATCAAAAAAATAATATTAAATTAATTCGAAGCACAGTTCTTGAATTCGATAGACTCTACGAGACACATCTATGGTGGGATGAGGCTAGCTTTTTTTTAAACAGAAATTCTTTCATTTGTATGTGAAGCATATTTTTTCATGCAAATGATTTCGAAGAATTAAAGAGCTATCACATACAATAGAATTGAAGGGATGTTACAATGAAAATTCTTACACAGGGAGAAATATCAATTGTGAAGATTATTAATTTCTCATGGCGAATCTGCTTGTTGTGGCTTACAATAGGCATCCAATTAAACCGCAGAAGGGCTGATCAAAATTATTCGTAAGGGAAATTCAACGAGCATCCTTCAAACTGAATACAAATATAATCACAATATTTTGATTTGTGTATTAATCTTTAAATTAAAAACAGATTTTTTGAGTGAACTAAGTTGTATCTTATTTAAAAAAAAACAGTAATTAATATTGTGACAATTGTTTCGCCTAGTTCGAGCATCTTCAAACGAATGTTTGAAAACTCTTGTTGGGTCCTGTCTCGCTATATGTCCTGCCAACTGCCATTTGAATTCGTCCATTTAAATCTAAATAAATACAACCCCGATTCCTCAACTGGTGGCGCCACAATTAGCCATACTTCCAAACTATCGAAAATCGTACCCACATGTGGAGGGTTCCAAGATCATTGCATATATACAGTTTTCAAAAATTAATGCAATACAGAGGTTCAATAATGGGCAGAACGTTACACAAGTTGCTCACTCCTTTCAACAACGTCATATATTACATACAAAAACTTGATTTTTCAGGAGATCGTTTTTAAAGTTTAAAGATACAATAAAATGTATTAAAAATAAATATTAAGCAACTTATTGAACTTTTTCCGTGCAACAGATCTTTTTAGGTAAAACCTGAATGTTTTTTCTCCATTTGAAAATTATTTAGTATATTTAAAAAAAAATTAAACAATACCTTTTCTTCAAAATGCAAAACAACACTTTGTGCCCTGTAGCGGGTAAATATTAAGTTAAAAATATGCCACTTTTGCTGGAATATAGTACATTTTCTGGGCATTCCGAAAACATGCACAACTGAAAATTTACGATTTTTGATATATATCGTTGTCGAAAGGAGTGAGCGAAGTGTATAAAATGATGACTCAATCCAGCCAAGTGCCAGGTCATAAGCCCTGGGATGCTCAGGCTTCTATGTTCTTTCATTTAACAAAAAATGTTTAACCGTTAGCTTAGACCTTTAAAATAGACATTTTCCCAGGGCGAATAATCCAGTTTCTGAGAACTTATAATAATAAATTGTTTAAAATTAAGCCGTTAAAATCAAATAAACATCAAAAACCGTTAAGTGTTAATTGATAAAATAAAAATGTAAGGGTTTATTTACCCTTTGGCCTTTTCGTGAAAATATTAAAATCGCAAATACGCGGATAGCATAAAGAATTTTTTAACCTTTTAATATATTTTTCCAACATATTTTAAAATACTCGCAGACGGATACAGCATTGCCGTTTAAAGAGAGGAATAAAATAATCTTGCTTAGTTTTTGTATCATTTATTTCATTTATCACGTATTTTAGATTAAAATTTTATATTTATTTTCATTTTGAATGTGGAATACTAAGTTGATAGTAAACATACTATTTTTTACTTTTTTTCTTTGCGGGTCTAAAAAACGTTAGAATAAATTTTATAGAATAAATTTAAAATGGAGTCATAATATTAAGTTTATAAATGCCTAAAATACTTTTAGTGCAATATTATTTTATTTTATTCCTGTAAGTGTTTCTAACGCCATTTGATCTAACCGACACAGAACGTGTTTTTGTTATACTAAAGGATGGAGCATCCTAGGGGTGATGACTTTGCACTTGGCTGACTTAAGTGATTACTTTACACACTTTTGTAATGTTCACCATTCTGCCCATTATTGAAATTCCACTAACGCGTATATATCATCGTTTTAATTTAGAAGAGACCTTTATTCAAATGTAAACAAGATTCTTCCCGAAATATTTCACATACTAGGAGACGCCTGAAAATATTATTTAAAATTTTTATAGAGCTTATAATTTGACCTGTTATTTTATTCACAACATTTTAGGTGTGTTTACTACACGTCACTAAAATATTGTTATTTCGGTCAATATGTAGTGTGTACGGATTGTCCTGACGAAAAGACGGGTATGTCTTGAATACTAAAATTACTACCATTTTGTAAAAATTACTGACCACAAATCGGTGTTGTAAACAAGGATTTGGACACAACTAAACTGTTGCAATGTTTACGTTTAAAGAAATATCAACAAAATCGCTGCCGTGCGATATCCTTTATTTATTTATTTTTAGTATACAGTTTTTGTTCGATATTAATAGCTATTTCTTATTTACAACATTTTAGGTGTGTCCAATTACTTCTTCACATGTTTGGAAGTATGGAAATCTGGAAGTCTGAGATGGATCGTGTATCTTTGATGTGTGGTTGTTAATCATGGAGAGAATGGTGAAATGCAGACAAGCTCAAGTGCACACAGCGATCCATGGAAAGATCCATGCTTGGTTTTAGCCTGTGGGATAAAATTAAAAATGAATTTGCCAGTAATAAAACCAAAGTAGAGGGCATCATGGATCGCGTGGCAAAACTCAAATGGCAGTGGGCAGGAAAGAGAGGACCCCACAAGATGGACCCCAAGAATTCTACGATGGGGACCTTGGGAGAACAAAAGAGGTGTCGGAAGACCCCAAAAGAGATGGTCTGACGACATTGTATCTGCGACTGAAAACTGTCTGCAAGCAGCAACCAACCGAAGGAAATGGAAAGAAGAGAAAGAGGCCTTTATCCAGCTGTGGAGGTCAGAGGGCTCATAAAGAAGAAGAATGGTGAATGTTACACGTGTATAAAGTGATCACTTGACCAACCCTTGATACTCCTGTTAATACTCAGACTTCCATATTCTTCTTCATCTATGTTGAAAAATTTCTTAGTTTATTTCTAATAACATTAGAACCTTTCTTAACACGTATTATTTATAAATACACACATATTTAGTAGATTGTATTTAAGGGTTTATCTAAAAAGCGAAATGTGAAAAATTTAAGAAAAATGAAACCCTCAATATTTATGAGAAATGAGAAATGAGCCATAAGCCTCTTCTGTTCTCAACTCTAAAGTAAATATTAAAGTTTCATCCCTTACTTTCTAAATGGAATATTGTTCAAGTACCTACCCGCCAATAATTGAGTTTTGAAGGAATTACATACAAAAAAGAAAACGTTTCTCGAAACATTATCGTTCCGAGTAATATTACTGCTAGAAATTTTCTGCTGTATATACATATACAGGATGGCACAAAATTATCACCCTATTAGAAATTGTTACAATTTTTGCAAATGTGGAGGTCCTCACCAAAACGTTACATTTCCATTATAAATGATTTTATGTAATCAGGAAATCTAACTTGTAAAACGTTTTGGTGCGGTTTGATGATTTCATATTGGTTTAATGCAGGATTGGTCACATTTTGTCGCAACTTTAATTGAGATGTTGATAGAATACAGTAAACAGAACAGATTTGCATTTTTAAATTGTGCAATATTGGAAATGTAATTTTTGGTGAGGACCAACACAAATGGCGTCGTGATTAAATCATAATTGAAATTAAATCATATTTCATATTTGTAAATTAGACAGCTGCAGTATACGAACAAATTGGAAAAACGGGCACAAATGGGTATCATTACTGGTGGCAGCCACTTGACGGATATCATATTTCCACTTACTAGAAAAATTGTAAAGGTTCAAACGAAGATTTTCGTAGCTCAAATTTTTTTTTTCTTAAATAAAAAAGTTATTAAAAAACAAAATTGGATTATAAATTTTTACGCCACCTTTAATTTTTTTGTATACAGCAGCTGTCTTGTTTACAAATATCAAATATTACTGCCGTATAACGCCATTTCCGAAAAATATAACATCTTCCGATAGGGTGATTAGTTTTGCGCCACCCTGTACATACATTTAGGTTTTAGCTGATGGAAAATACATCAAAGGGGCTTTGAATGTAGAACAAAGCGTATTGTCTGACAGTTTGCTTATATATTTATCTTCAGTAATAGATATAATACATTTCTTCCTTTTACGTATAAAGAAATGCGATCTCTCAGATGAATGTGCGGAAAAATATGTATGATAGATGTTCAAATGGTGGCATAAGGAAATAATGCAAAGCTGAGATAAGCATTATGGATAAAATTCAGAAAGGTGTGTTGAGATGGTTTGGGCATGTGAACCGAAGGAGTGAAGAAAGGATACTAAAACAAATTTATGAGAAATGTTTTAAAAATAAAACACTTGTAAAAGACCAATTTTTTGAGTAAAACGTTGAGTAATGTCAATAAACAAGAGAAAATACAAACTAGTATTTTCACCTATTTGTTAGAAAATCTGTTCTCAAAACTAGTCCTGTTTACATTAATGAACTGAAAAAGTGCTTTTATACTAGTGTTTTATTTTTATTTTTGAATCACAGTGAAATAAAACGAAATAATAATATGAAATAATAAAAATAATAATATGAAATAATCATAATATGAATCCTCCTTTTTAAAAAGCTTTTAATATCACTTTTTGAGTTTACTGATGTAAAAACAACTAGTTTAGAACTTCCAAGAATTTGAGTAGTGTGGTTGTCAATAATGGGTAGAATTGGTAAATGTTACCCGTGTGTAAAGTGATCACTTAAACCAGCCTATGACGGTCGTCAGCCCCGTAAATGCCCAGACTTCCATATTCTTCTTCATCTTTGATGAGATGTCAAAAAATAATATAGTTTCGAAAACTTTAAATGTGGTAAAATAGGTAAAAATATAAACAACTTGTATTTTCACATGCTAATGAAACAATCTGTAGTTCTCAAAACTAATCGTGTTTACATTAATAAACCCAATTTCTTGAAAAATTGAGTTTAGTAATGCCACAAACGAAAAATATATTTTTATTATACTGTAAATTAGCACTTTTTAATGACCACTTAGACTTTAAGTGATCTTATTTAAATGTTTTAATTTTATAAAGTGATCTTATATGTAAAAATAAACGTTTTATTTTTATATTTAAATCATGGTGAAATTAATAAAAGCTTGGTTATGAATTGTCTTTTTTTGAGAAGCTTTCGGGTATTTCGACTTTTAATCTCCGCCCATCAACAAACCACTGTGGTAAACCAGAAAATACACGCGTTCCAGGAATTCCGTTGATCTTTCATACTCCGGCATTATTTTATACGACTCGCGAAAATAGAATAGCTTTCTGTCGACGCTGCAAAACTGGAGTATGGTGGCGGAAAACGGCGCAAAAGTTGGCCGGAAAAAACTCGTAAATCCAGCGCAGAAAAAAGATAATAAAATCCTAGATGATCTAGAAAAAACGTAAGTACATGGGGTAAACAAACAATGTGTAAACTTTCCGATCTAAATGCTGCGATTACGGTAGCCGACCAAAGCGCGAAACGCTCAGTAGAGTTTGTATTACAGTTGTAAGCTCATCATACATGGCGAATTCATAGAATTGTTATATTAAGCAAAGCATGTTCTTAAGGGATTGAAAAGTATAAATAGAATATCGAGAGAAAGTTGAATTCAGGTAATAGAATAAATAGTTGTCCACCTCCGTAGTCTAACAGTCAGCACGATCGGCTACCGTACTGGATATCCCGAATTCGATTCTCACGAGGGGTCAAATAAATAAGTGATTTTTCACTCTAATGTTTATTCAATATTACTCCGGACTTGAGCCTGAAGCGCAGGGCTAACAAGATAACACTACTTTTATATGATGCACTGCCCTATGTACCATTGCGTTCGGATAAGGGTTTTGAGAAGAACAATGAATACTGCTTTAAATAGAGTGATTGCAAAAAATAAATATGTCCATAGAAGCAAAACTTGCGGATAATAAGTGAGTGTTGGTAGCGAGAGTGATGTATGGAAACAAAACGTGGAATTGTCAAAGAAAGAAGCGGAGAGTGAATGCTGTTAAAATGCTTTCCATCAGACGAAAGTCTGGAAAATCGTTGTAAGACAAAAAATAAAGATATTTATAAGGAATAATTGAATTGAGGCTGAGCTAGGGATAATTGAAAAGATTAAAAAAAGTTATTTCAGGTGGTATAGAAATGTGGAGTGAATGGATTATGAGAGAAAGACTATGAAAATAAATTTGGTATATGTGAACACAGTTGTTGCACTACCAGATCAATCAGAACCTAAAATCCAGTGGTGTCAACGTAATCAGAGGGCATGTGTGACTGGGTGTATGGGTGTAAAGGAAGCTAGTAGTATATGTGAGGACAGAAGAGTGTGGGGTTCATCCTCTCTACCTATCTCTGAAATGGCGTGATGGTAGTAGTATGTAGTAGAATAATAAAGGGTAAATATTACTGACAGAAAAGTAGAACCACCTGGATAGTATCCATCAAAATACAGAATTTTTATTTACACATTTGTATTCTTGATTCTAATTTTACATATTTTGTTTAATATTTATTTTTTTTGATCAACGCGTTGTTTTTCCAGTTTTTTACTGATTTTTATTTGAAATTATATTTATAGATATATTGTAGGATACCTATTGTTTTTTTATATATATACTGATTATCCATAAAAATACAAATTTTTTAATCATAAGATTTATTTATATTTTTCACGATTTCTTATTTTACATAACTTATTTTCTAAATTTCTTAACTTTTTTTCACATTATCGTGTTTATTTACCTTTTTAAGTGTTCATTTTTGACTAATTTTTCGAGTTTTTTCACTCATTTTTTCTTGGTTTAAGAAGGGATATGTTCGCAACTTCGTTTTATTTTAACCCAGATAACATTTATGTTAATTATTTTTCAAATATTTTAAATCGTAATTGAATACTTAAAACACTGTTTTTTTGTTGAAAAGTTAAGATTTTCTTCGAAATGAATATTAAATTTTCAAAAGAAATGAATTATTTAAAGGTAAGGGATTTAAAAAAAAATTATGCGACAAATTCCAAATATATTTTAAAAATAATAATTGAGCGCGGAGACACGTCTGGCTCCTTTGCTGAATTGTATGTTTGTGAGTACCCCCTTAAATAACTGCAATGAACTTCATACTGTATTGTCGTATATTTTAATGTCGTATTTGTATATTTTGTATTATATTGTATGCTCTGTGGGATTTTTTTTATGTATTGTATGTATATATTATGTCGTGGGTTTACTGGCAAAAACCGTTAACTCGAAAATATGCAATTTTAGCTTAATGATGCAAATTATAAAGTTTTCAACGTTCTATAAACTGGTAAAATACACTAAGGAGTTTAGAATATCGTATTTATTTCGACTATATTAAATCCTTCTTTCGCCAACTTTTATCCTTCTTTCGCCAACTCAGTGCTTTACTTCAATACGTAAGGGTTGGAACCTGGACTCCGTTGTGTACTCCTAGCTTAGCTTTTGCTGATTTCATAAAAAAGTAGTATTTAACAACCATAAGATGTTCAATTATTAAATTTTCAACACCCGATCTGTTCTACTAAGTCGTATAGTTAAGTCCTGAAGATGTTCGCCAAAGTTTAATGTATTTCTTATGTAAGAATGGTTAAGTGATTTTGCCAACTTAGCTTAGCTTTAATTAAAACCATTATGTTGGAGAAACAGAGGGAATGGTGAAATCGTACTGTAGTTTCGGTTAAAACAACCAAAACTTAATAATTGTTTTGTCACTTTGAATTATTCAAATTACGACGCTACTCTCATATTTTGAGGCTTTAAAGTACTTGGAGTATTCACGACATTTTGAGTGTGTCCAAATACTTTTAACAAATTATTTTGGAGTTGTTTTTTAAATATTTTTAACATCTCAACATAGATGAAGAAGAATATGGAAGTCGAGCATTTACAAGGCTTCCGACCGTCATGCGTTGGACAATATTTGTATTGTATCGGAAAGAGTCTCTGCCTAGAAAAAAATCTTTTCTCATCCCACCATAGATGACTATTGTAAACTCGCGCATACTGTGCTTAATCTATATATCTACAAGTCTCAAGAATTTAAGTAGGTTGTCAATCATTGGTTGAGTTGGTGAATGTTACACGTGTGTCAAGTGATCACTTAAACCAGCTTATGGCGGTCGTAACTCCTGTAAATGCCCAGACTTCCATATTCTTCCACTTTAGGCCTCTCCGTACCTTCTATTTTTTTTCGAGTTGTTGCATTTTGCTTGCTATTGGCTTGCAGCCAATTTCAACCCCCCACAGCAGCTATGTCTACTGCCCATCTTTTTTTAGGTCTTCTGACGCCTCTTTTATTCTCCAAAGATTTTAAAATTTTAGGGGTCCACCTTGTGAGGTCCTGTCTTGCAATATGTCCCGCCTATTGTCATTTGAGTCTTGCTACGCGATCCATGATATCCGCTATTCTGGTTCAGCTTCTGATTTTTTTATTATTTTTTAATGAACTTTATTTTATTTTTATATTTATTTTGTCCGCCTCCGTAGTGTAATGGTCAGCATGCTCGGCTACCGTTCTGGAGGTCCCGGGTTCGATTCCCAGGGGGGTTTAATAAATATAAGTGATTTTTTCACTCTAATATTTATTCAATATTACACTGGACTGGTACCTGAAGTGGAGGGCTGATCACCTTTCTTTCATGTGTAAACGATCGAGATAACACTGCGTTTATATGAAGCAGTGCCCTATGCACCATCGGGGTGCGGTAAGGGTTTTATTATTATTGTATTATTTTACAGTCTTTTTAAACACCTTTCATAATATGATCAAAAGAGCATCAGGTTTATATTCTAAAGCAAAGCTAGCTTAAGTACTGTTTTATCTCAGTTTTGATATGGCAACAATTCATTGTTTTTTAACAGCTGTATGCGGGAGCACTTACCACGCAAAAACCTTCAATACGTAAAACGCCTCAAAACAATCTAATAATTCATGAGCACGTCTTCGTTCCTCGTATATTTTTTATTAGTTTGTGTAGTAACATTTCAGTTAACCCGTGTATTCTGGATAAGTCACGATTTAAAATTTAAACCGGGGTAAATAGTAAAAGATTAAAAAACAAGAAAAAAATCATAACTTGAAAAGATAATTTTTATTTTATCTATTGTTTTGGCATTTACCTTGTGGTAAGACATGTTAAAATGATTGAGGAAACACTTGTTTTTATGCCACTTGAGTTTATTAATGAGTACTAGTTTCGGAATCTAAACTTCCATCGTCAGGTCCGAATAATAACAAAAATATAAAATAAAATAAAACTGTTCCATAAATAAGGAGAGGGGTAAGTTAGCGGGAGGGGGCTAGTCAAGGGGCGGAGTTTAAAAATAAAGGAAAGGTGAATTGGAAGCAAAGGTGAAGAATTTAGAAACAATTTATTATTTAATAAATTATTATTAGAATTTAGGTTTTTTGGATTGCTATTGAGAAACAATTCAGTAATCGATTATACGCTGAAGACTATTCAAATTGCTCAAAAAGTGCCATTTTTTATGTAATTGTATCAAACATGAAGCAACATCATTTCTCAAAAAACTGAAAAGGAAACCTTATAACCTGAATTTTTGTTTAACCCAACTTGAGAATTTTATTTTGTTTGTCTATTATATTCTTTCTATTTTGGTGTATTTTTTTTTCTTTTTCGTGTAAATTAATTCAATTAATATATTTTATTTTGAATAAACATTGATTGTCTTCTTTTTAAAATGAGCGGAGGGGGTAATATCGACATAAACAAAAATAATTTTGGGGTAATAGTTAAAAAAGTTCCCCGGCCGCTGATTTAGAAAAATAATATCAAAACAGATTTAAAAATCAGTTCAAAAATATTTTCGCAATTTCGGTCTCTTGTTTATTATTTCAAACGGGAAAAAGGATACTAAGGTAGGTACTTATTTATGCTCGTAATAATTCTTGTCTAAGTACCGAAAGCATTGTATTGTATAAAAGGGCGTACTCTTATCCAATTGTATAATTCGCTTTAAACGAGTTAAAACCGCTTTGAAATAATAAATCTATTATACATTTTATTAAAGAGACGTATACACAACTCGTTCGGTGGATAACCACTGCGTATGTATAATAATATAACAGATAAAACCGCGTTTTGGCCACTGTATTTGTGGTCACTGAGTATATTTATATATATATTTAGTTGGTTATTCTAGCATGTTTTTTTGTTCATATCCAAATTGATATTCAACCCTGTAATGTTTTACAGGGCTTTCGACATTGACTATTCTACATAAAATTTATTGCACTGAAGTTTTTTTAAATTCAATTGATTTAATTTCCAATATTACTTAATACGAAGAGTAATGAAATTTGACGAAAGTTTCCCAAGTACATAACATATTAGTTTATTTAAATAAAAAAAAATATTCTCAATATTATTAGTATTTAAAGCATTTACTTTCTGGTTAGTCATTTTTACTTATTTTTTTTTACAAAAATGTTAATAAAATCAGTATACAACCACTCACCGAGATTTTTATGCCTACCGGTTTCGAGACGTATCCGTCTCTTCGTCAGGATTTGCATGCTGTGTTAGTGATTGTCCTGACGAAGAGACGGGTACGTCTCGAAACCGGTAGACATAAAAACCTCGGTGAGTGGTTATATACTTATTTTATTAACATTTTGTAAAAAAATAAATAAGTAAAAAAAAAAATTGTATACTACCACTTAGTGAGTTTGATTTAATTACACACTACTTATAATAGAAACTAACCACTCATTTGACTCACATACGCTTAAATTATTACACGCAGTAACAAACAAATGTCAAGTTGTAAACAATTTCGAAAATTAAGAAATACATAAAAATATAAATTCTGATAAAACGTTGATTAACAATGTGCTTTTTCAAAATACGTCACCATTATTATCTACGTTTCTTTTTACAAAAATTCCGGTTCCCCCTCTATTTATTTCCCTACCAACCTCAACTATACCTGAATATTTTTTGCTCGTTAGTTTTACTTTTCAACTGTAGATGAAAACGTCTGTAGTTTTCGAAACTAGTCGTGTTTAATAAAAGAAAACTCATTAAGTGGTATTACACAAGTGTTTAATTTAAAAAAAATTAACAACATGTCATTCCACAAAGTTAATACCGAATCAATAAATAATACATTAGTTTAATATATTGATTCCTTCCCTTTGAACATTATTCCTAATCCTCTGTAATCAGGAAATTTGTTTGGGGAAGTATATTATTTTATTACAAGGGATTTTTCTTTATTCTATGTGATCTTATTGTTTGTTATATTAAGAAACGAAAATACATTTATTTCAACTTACGAGAAATTAGATATCAAAAGCTTTTTCAGTATACCAAGTATGTAGCTTTTTCAATATACAAAGAAAATATGTCCTTTTTTAAAAAATACGACAAATCGAATTCTTGGAAATGGGTTCTCATGTAAGATACTTATCTTTTTTCCATTAATAATTTGCTGAATTTTTAATAATTTCTCGTATTCTGTAATATTATGTTTACGTATATAAATTATATACATGCCGGTTGGAGTTCGAAATGTCCTTTATCATAGTCATGAAGTCATATTTTTAATTTCGAATATCATTCTGAAAATTTGGAGTAGTTAGGCTTGTTTTTCAGAATTTAATTATTTTGTTTCCCAATCCCCTAAGACCCTTAAGATGAAAGCATTGAACAAACACAAATCGAGATTAAACTTTTATATTTAACTATTAACTGCTTGAAAGAAATTTGGTAAATTAAATTATTATTATATCCATATTAATATATAACCTTAAAATATCACCTAGTAACGGAAACTACATATAAAAATATTAGACCCATGAAATATTTTTATTTTTATTTGATCGATACTTAAAATAAAAATGGTATTGTATTACTTTAATTATTATACGAGCATATGCGAAATAGTATTTAAATGAAAATATTTAATTTTATTTCAATAAATATGAAGCAGGCTATTGAGATGGGGAGATTGAAGTCAGGGCATTTACAGGACTGTCATTGGCTGGTTTAAGTGATCAGTTTGTACACTTCGTAAACGTTCTACCCATGATTGAAAACCACATCACAGAATTTCGTTAAATTATAGATGTGCTTCAATTAGAAAAGATCACATGATTTTTTATTGAAACTTCGTTAGCGACATCCATGGTTATAATTAGAATCTTTTATTAGAAGAAACCTTATAGAAATGTACCTGAAAATAATATTTTAAATTGTATTACATAGACTTAGAGACCGGTTTCTATTATTTTTGACATCTCATTAAAGATGAAGAAGAATATGGAAGTTTGGGCATTTACGAGGCTGAAGACCGTCATAGGCTGGTTTAAGTGATCACTTTACTCACTGTAACGTTCACCAATTCTACCCATTTTTGACAACCAGACTATTCAAATTCTTGGAAGTTCTATATATTATATATGAACCAATTTTGAAACATTGTTCTTGAATCATTAGAACCGGTTTCAACATTATTTACATATTTTAATCTATTATTATACTCGTATTTATACATTCTTATTTTGTGGTATTCTATCCCTCAGGCAAATTTTTGAAATTCATTATAATTTCAAACTGAAATTTAACTTTAGGTCTCTGATTTTCATTAATAGCGAAATTTTATCTGCATGGCTTGTAAAAGTAAAGATCCCAATACTGACAATCCACAAACAACAATTTCGAAAATCGGCAATTATTTTAATGAGAGGTTCTATTCATGATATTTAAATGGGGTGAATTTAAGATGGCCCCTAAATCAACCCCGCAATAAAGAATTAAGGATTTCAATTCTATTGATCCAAGAGTAACCTTAAAGCCAAATTAAAGGGGATGAAAATAATTTCTTATCTTATAGACCTTAGATTAGAGATCATTTTAGAGTTCGATAATATTATTTAAGACTTGAATTGAAATGTTCCAGAAGTATATTGCTGTGTGATCTTATCTAAATCGTTTAATGGATTAAAGAAAGTTTTAAATAATTGTTACTTTATTTTCTTTTGAAGCAGGATTTCAAAATAAATGACCTGTAAAAATGAGACTAGAAAAATAATTCTTTTCATTTTGTCTATTTTTTTATAAATATTTGAAATATAGTAAAACCTTGATAAAACGGACTTGTATTTCGGCTGTCCAAATTTGAAACACAGTAAGGGACATTTTTTTGTAGTAGTTTTTTTTTTGCATTTTTGGACTAAGTAGAGTCTACTTAGTCCATAAATGCAAAAAAAAAACCTACTACAAAAAAATATGCCTTACTGTGTTTTAAATTTGGACAGCCGATTTGATTGTACGGTAATAAATCCAAAATTAAACACGGTTATTGGATTGAATTCTACATTTTATTTATAAATATATATAATAATATGTGACGCGTTTCGTCTTATTAAGACATTATCAAACACTCGAGAGTGTTAGAGTAAGCAGTTAGTAGTTATCTTCGAAACCGGTAGACATTATAATTAAGTTATAAAAAAAATATTTCTAGTGATTTTAAAACCAAGTTTTATTTTAATTTTATTGTAAAATTGACTCCAATAATAGTAAAATTCAAACATATAAATCAGAACGGAGTTGATCAGCAAATTCAGAATTTGTTATTGTTGTAAGAATATTACCATTAATTAAAATAATGGGCAATTATTATTTTCAGTGATGCTGTTTGTTGAACCCAATATTAATCAGAATATTTCAGTAGGTTACTAACGGCGTGTTGTGAAATATGTTAGTTAATTTTCTTAAATATCGGCCCTCCCTGAAAAACACCGTAAACGCCAGTTAGGTGAAAATCTTATTTTCGTTCTATAAATCTAAAAAAAATTAATATAAGCACGATCTGGCAAAATTTATATGATTTCATTCATAGATTCGGCAGTCATTTTTTGGTAATATCTACCCATTTTTAACTAAAATTTTACCTGGTAAATATCACTATAGAAATAGTGGTGTTTGCCAAGTTATGTTTATATGATATAGAGCAGTGTTCCGCAAACTTTTTCTATTCAAGGTACACCTGCCAAATCAAGAATGTTTAGAGGTACACCAAAAAAATATATATTTGATGTTGAATTATTATTAAAATTAATATAATCCGAATAGATATCGCTCACTCCTTTCAAGAACGTCATAAATCAAAAATCGTCAATTTTTTGTTGTGCGTGTTTTCGGAATGTCCAGAAAATGTACTATATCCCAGCAAAAGAGGCATATTTTTAACTCAATATTTACCCGCTACAGGGCAAAAACTGTTGTTTTTTGCATTTTGAAGAAAATGTATAGTTTAATTATTTTTTAAAATATACTTATTATTTTTCAAATGGAGAAAAAACCTCAGGTTTTACCTAAAAATATCTGTTGCACAGTAAAAAGTTCAATAAGTGGCTTGATATTTATTTTTAATACATTGAATTATATTTTTAAACTTTAAAAACGTTCTCCTGAAAAATCAAGTTTTTTGATTTATGACGTTCTTGAAAGGAGTGAGCGATATATTACATATGACATTTATGTAAAATTTGAAGCAATTGTTGATTTATCTCACTATTAATCGTCATCAGGCGTTCTCTTTTTTCATTTATTTAATAGTATTCAAACTCTAAAATCCCATATAATTTCTTATTAAGATTAAACGATAGTAAGCCAATATTTTAATTTAACTAAAATACGTCCAACACAACTAGAGATGCATGAAGAAGAAAAAAGTTTGATAAGTGTGTTTTGGCGTAAACGATCTTTTGGAAGCTAAACGTCGGCCTTGCTAACCATTTTTTTATTAGCGAATTTAACAGCAATATAGATATAACGAAATATTTATTGCTACCTTCAAATTATAATGTTGAGAGATTTAATTTGAAAAAAACTTCATAAACTTGGCAAGATGTGGATAAAAAATATTAATTGAGTATTTTAATATTATTCGTAAGACGGCTGACGCCAAAAAGAAAAGGTAAATAGGTATATTGGGTTATTTACCGCCAACTCTATTAAGATTTTTTTAGCTTCTTTCGTTTATATTTAATAGGTTTAACGAGTTTTACCTTCGTCTTAAAATTAATACAATTTCGATTTACTTTACTTTGTGTTATTAAAATACAAAATACAAATATTATGACGAAAAGTGTGTTGTGTTTGGGCACGTGAATCGAATGAGTGAAGAAAAAAGAGGCGAATATGGTTGGTTATAAAAGCGAAAAAAGACCGAGGAAAATTTGGCATGATCAAGTTTTTCAAATACTTGAAAGTGGTGTGGTCAGGAGTCGGATTAATTGTGCGGGTATGTATGAAGAGATGAATAAATGTGGAAGATGTACGTATTATTTGCAAAGACAGCGTTGTGTCGCTCTATTCCTACTGCCTACCCCTTCGGGGAAGTGGTGTGATGGTTTGTTAATTAGCTAGTTTATACATATCCAAGTGCAATTCCTGACGAATGGACACTTGAATGCCTTACCTCTGGCCAATGTCTGTACACGACGGATCTTCAGTTCTTCGGACACGTTGCGCGTGGCAATGAGGATAGCCTGGAACGACTGATTGTGATTGGTAGCCTGGAGGAGAAGAGGGGAACTGGAAGATCCCCACACGATGGACCGATCTAGTTAAGGCAGCAGCAGGCAAATCGGTGGTTGGAGCACTACGTGCAGCACAGTCAAGGGATAACTGGAGAAGAGTCATTGCTTCGACAAGGGTCACATCCCTCAGTAATAAGGACTAAGACAAAGAAGAAGAATTTCATATAAAATGAAAAGTTCACACAAAATATGTAGTAAGTACATACATATCGTGGGTATACTGGCAAACAATGTTAGCTAGAAAATATGCTATTTTGACTCAATGATGCATATTATAAAGTTTTCAACGTTCTATAAACTGGCAAAATACACTAAGTAGTTTAAAATGTCATATACATGTGGTTTTAAAAGTAAATTCAACTTTATATTTAATAGCGGGTATTTTATTCAGGTTAAATAACAGGGCTTATTAAAAGCTTTAAATAACAGGGATTATTCAAGCATGGATTTTAGAGTTAACGTTTTTTGCCAGTATACCTACGATATGTATATATTTTTGGAGAGGAATATTTGTGCTTTTTATTATTTACAAAAAATACGTCAATTTCATACTATTTCTGTGAGCCTGAGCTGCTCATTTATCAAGTATCAAATTGTGGTAGAGTGGGTTCGAACCGAGAAACTCTGACTCAAGAGTCCGCGATGCTAACCACGGGACCACAACTCGACACCTCGACAACTCGATATATATGCATGTGATAATACTCAGGTGTTCTATGCGATTGAATTAAAATTCTGAACGAGAATCATAGACAATTTCCTGCGACGAAGATCAAATTAATGACATACTTATGAAGTGATTCTATGCAACGCAGAGCAATCTTTATTAGACGATTGTGTGAAACGTCTCATCCATTGTAAATTAGTTTAATTTGACAGAAGCAGCACGTTCTTCTCGCGTATATGTTACTATGGGACAGTTGCCGATGAGAAACGACTGCCATTAATGTCCGCCCGTTATTCACGACCGTCTGTGCAATATTAATAACGGGTGATAAATTCAGCGAATCGCGAAAGGGAGAAATATTTCAATCATGCCCCCTGTATTTGATATGGAGTTTATCTCCCCGCCTACGAGTACGTATGAGTTTTAGTATCTAGTTTAACGATGTGAGCATCTGTTGCTAGCTGAGTGAACTTGTAGAGCTTGCTGTACAGTGTAGAAATGTAAAATTGAATTAAAACAAAATTAGAATTTAATAACAAATCATTTTTTTGTTGACATCTCAATAAAGATAAAGAAGAATATGAAAATCTGGGTATTTAAAGAACCTTTTACCTATCATAGGCTGGCTAAGAGATTTACACTCGTGCAACATTCACCATTCTTCCCATGTTTTAAAATATAAGACCACTTTTTTGAGTTTATTAATAAAAACATAACTAGTTTTGAAAACTAAAGACGTTGTCAATAGGTAAAATACAAGCCAACAAACAAAAATATAACATAAGCACCGATAGGTAATAATTAAGGAGTTTAATTAGAGGATGGGGTTTGGTTTGATGAGAATAAGAAAACAAGATTGAGAAATTTCAGAAAAGCACATTTTAAACTATTTTTTTTCTTTTCTTTGTATTTTGAATTAAATTGAAATCAGAGGGCAAATAGTGCGTGTACATAAGTATAAACGAAAAATGAAGAAATATATTACACGTTAAGCCCAGTATTTGATAATTCGCAAAAAAAAATCTCTAGATCCAGGTAACATTTTACTTAATTATTTTACGGGTTTTTCATATCTTGTCAAATTCAAAGACAAGTCGAGTTTGCATTTATAGAATCAAAGGTGGTCGGTCTTATACAGTCATTTTATTTTTCATAAAATTTTAAAAAATAAAACAATTTTATTTTAACCACTTTTTTTTGTTGTTTGAATAATAAAATTATTTATACTGCCAAATAAAATAAAAACTAGAGGTAAAATAACTGTAAATAGACTGTACCTACCCATCAGTTCACCCTGTATAATTTGCCGCATATATATGTGCATTATAATCGTCTTCGTGCCTAGCAATAGTTGGCGAGTTAAATCTCTCCGGATTGATCATAAACTTAGTTATAGTTTGATATACGTACCATGAGTCCTGATCCCCCGCAATAAGCTGACGAGCATTCATCGAATGAGCGGGTTTAGCGGAGGTGAGCGTATTGCACAATAGAGAGATGAGGTTGGGAGTGAGATCAAACAGGATTACAACTTGGAAACTGGAATAACGTCGTAAAGTCCTCCCCTTCTAATCCCTCGGTGGACCGTATTTATTGTGCAGATAAAATAATGATATATTTAAATATGATTTTTTTTCTTTATTTTAAATTCTTTTGCAAATCAAAACATATTTAATTAGCTAGAAGAAACAAAAATCCACTAAATAATTTATAAACCTTGTACATAATAAGCAAGTTAAATAATAAGTGCAATACCTTTCTTTAAAAAAAATATTTTGCATTATACAAACATGACATAAATTCAAATATTAAAAAGATATGAATAAAATATAAATACAAAAAAAATATCCCACAAAGGCATGGCCTGTGTGTGGGTATACAATATAATTTAGGTCATAGTAAAGGGCACTGGCAAGAATACAATAGGTATTATAAGTACAACTAGAATAATAGTGTTAATATAAAATACAAAAAATACTTGACTATTAGAAAACAAAAAAATTAACAATTTTTTTTAATAAAATTAATAACATAAAAAATCACATATAATATAATTCAAATGTAACTTTGTTTTTAAATCACCATGAATATTTTATTATTACTTAATTATAATGTCTACCGGTTTCGAGGCTCACCGCTTCTTTATCAAGACTGGTTAATACGAATTTTGTTTAGTAGATACTGTTTTAGTATTTATCAGTCTTGATAAAGAAGCGGTTTACTTCAAAACCGGTAGACATTATAATTAAGTTATAATAAAATATTTTTAATGATTTTTTTAGAGTTACAATTTCATTATAAAATGGAAAATCATAATGCTTTAAATATAAGTTTTGAAAAAAAAACACATTTATTTGACCCCCCCACCCCCTGGGAATCGAACCCGGGACCTCCAGTACGATAGTCGAGCGTGCTGACCTTTAACTACACTAGGGAGGTGGACATAAATAAATTTAAAAAAACATAGTGACTACTACTACTACTACCATCACGCCGTTTCCCCGCAGGGGTAGGCAGAAAGGATGGAACGCCAAACTCTTCTGTCCTGACATACACTCCTCGCCTCCTTCACATCCATACATACTTACTAGTCATACATGCCCTCCGATTACGCAGACTTTTGGCACCGCCAGATTTTAGGTTCAGATTGATCTGATCGTGCCAAGTCTTTTTCGGTCGTCCTCGTTCTGTTTTCCCTCTCACATTCGCCACATATATTAACATAGTGACTTAAAACGTATTATACAACCTTTTGAGTTTATTAATGTAAATACGACTAGTTTCGTGAACTATATGTATTCTCATCAACGGGTGAAAATAAAAGCTTAAATTTTTATTGACAAATTCAATATGAAAACATCTGTATTTGGCTTTCTCCAGTGATTACTTTATTCTGTTTGTAACGTAAATAACTCTTCCAATTATTGAACACCCATGCTGCATGATTTTTTTTAATGTAAATATATATATATATATATATATATATATATATATATATATATATATATATATATATATATATATATATATATATATATATATATATATATATATATATATATATATATATATATATATATATATATATATATATATATATATATATAAATATATAAATATATATATATATATATATATATATATATATATATATATATATATATATATATATATATATATATATATAAATATATATATTTATATATATATATATATATATATATATATATATATATATATATATATACATTTCAAATATGCATTGTTGTTTGATTCCTTTTGTAGGTTAGTTTATTAAGATAATTTGTAAAGTATGTTAGCTATCTTCAATTGAATATAGGTGAGATACGTTCAGTTTTAAGTCTTAAATAAGAAAAAACAATACGTATCATTTCAGTTGAGACACATTTTATATTTTCAAGCAAAATTGTTTTCACAGACAGATTTGTGAGGCGTTCTATTCTCCCTGCCTACCCCTGCTGGGAAGCTGCGTAAAAATAATAATAAAACACTAATAAGATTTTTTTAATATAAGGTAATTTCAAAAACCTTGAATCTTATTAGATCATATTTTAATTACCAAACAGGAAATTTTGGTGTACGCTATTTGTAATTTCCTTTCCATTCCCCACCTTTATACCTACTGAACAACTTAAAAAATTATATTCTTCTTTCATTTATTTCAGTGAATACATATATTTTAATCAAATCGTTACAGCATAAAACAAACCACGACAAAATACTTAAGTATGCGTAATTTATTATCGTAAAAACATATTTACTTTGATTTTAATGAAAAAAATATTTTATTTCTTTCAAAGCTCTCTGAAGTTTTCAACATATTCGATATTAATTTGATTTAATTTTATTCAACCTTTTTTTATTGAAATTTTTAATGTTAAATAATTAATTTCTTAAAATTTAGTGTGTGGCGTGTTCAAGCCGTATGTGAAGCTAAGTCCTTATTTTAGATGTGTGTCCTTGAGTTTTTTTAAAGAATCAGCTCCTACCCAACATCGAAAGGACACAATTCTAAAATTAAAATTTAGCTTCTCATACGGTGTTTGAAAATGTTGCGGAGTGTGTCAAAAATTGGTCACAATACATTTTAAGAAACGGTCATTTATGATAAACCAAGTCAATTTTAAATTAAAAATGGATGAATTATTACCACATAGCTACTACCGAATTAATTTATGGAATTAATTCCACATACTTTTATATGGGGTACACGTAAAAAACGTGTATATTAAGGTTTTAATGTACATATACTTCATATTAGTTTTCGATATCTCATCAAAGATGAAGAAGAATATGGAAGTCTGGGCATTTATGGGGCTGACGACCGTCATAGGCTGGTTGAAGTGATCACTTTACACACGTGTAACATTCACCAATTCTACCCATTATCGACAACCACACGAAACATTTTGAAACATTGTTCTTGAATCACTAGAACTTCACTATAGACATCTATTGCTGAGATGAAAAGAAGCTATTTACTAAGCAGAAACTATTTTATTAGTATGTGAAGTCCGAATCCTGGATTATAATCACAGACACGAGAAACGCCAGAAAATACCAGGACTTCCATATTCTTCTTCATCTTTGATGAGATGTCAAAAAAAACAATATGAAAAATAACTCAATTTGAAATATAATTAGAGATAATCCAGATTTGTGAACAAGTATTTGGACACACTTAAAATGTTGTACATATAGTTCCATGGTAACTTATATGTTTGTCTATAATTTATTGTTTTCGTTAATATATAAATAAAACAGAAAAAATCCTCAATGTTCTTTATGCATAGCGATTGCAAAATTGATGGTTTAGAAAAACATCGAAAAAATAATCGAATTTCACTTGTTTTTTGAAAAAGTTGCTTAGTTTAAAATAACGAAATATTAAATGTTGTACTAAAGAAAATTATTACTTAAAAAAATATCAGATATAAAGTTTGGAATGACTTTTTGGTAATATAAATGTTATTATAGGTTCAAAGTTTTTTTTTCATTTGAAGTTTCGTCCATCGAAACTTCGGCTTTGAAAATTAAATCTGTTAGCTAATTTCCTGGCAAACTTACAAGAGGCAAACATAGGTGTTTCTGTGTCAAATAATATGTAAATTCTCGCAGGGTACGTGGCCTAAGGGTTGCTAACACTAAACCTCGTTCCGAGCACAATACCCAAACTTCGTGTGATCTCGCATCACACCCGAGGGAAGGTGCGTCTTCAAAGGAAAATAACACGCAACTTTTAAACTTTGGAAAAACGTTGGTAACGCGATTAAAATTTCAAAAGTACTCTGTCTTAACTTTTGGAGATATTTCTCGCCTTCATTTTTAATGTATACCGCCGAATAAATTTCGCTATTCAACTATAGTACTTACCAACATCCTAGCGATGGTTGCCACGTAACTTTCTTTAGCTTTTCTTTACACAATTTTTTGAATATTTAAGGAGTGGTTCTTTCAAGTATGTACCTATCATCTTTTGCAAAATTTTGGTCGGTGTAAGCCAATTTAACCAAGTTTATTTAACCTAAAATATATGTTTACACCCTTATGTATGGAAGCGAAGCATGGCGCAAAAGAAGGATGAAAACAGACTGAATGCAGTCAAAATGCGATCCCTCAGACGAATGTGTGGGAAGTTATATAATTTGTTTTTTTTTGTTGTACAGTCTGTAAATGTTTATAGTGTTAGATACGTTTCTTTTTTAGTGTTTTTGTGTATTTTATTTTTACATTTTTATTTTCTTTATATTTTATTCCTAAGTGTTTGTAATTTTGTTGGTATTATTTAAATATTTAATATGAATTTAACTTACACGTTACAGAAAATTAATCACAAATTAGATTTCATATCATCGACATAAACATCAAAATAATGTGCGTATATGTGTATATATATATATATATATATATATATATATATATATATATATATATATATATATATATATATATATATATATATTTATATATACATATATATACAGTTATAGCAAATAAAAACCTATCAGCGGAAGCTAAACTGGCAGTGCACAACGGAGTCGTGGTTCCAACTCTAATGTATGGAAGTGAAACATGGAGTTGGCAAACGAAGGATGAAAGTAGACTGAATGCAGTCGAAATGCGATCTCTCAGAAGAATGTGCGATAAAACGATGTATGATAGATGTGCGAATAGTCAAATAAGGAAGGAATGCAAAGCTGAGATAAGCATTATCGATAAAATTAGGAAAGGAGTGTTGAGTGGTTTGGACATGTAGAACGAATGAGTGAGGAAAGAATTCTATTCTTTCGAAGAATTCTATTCGCTCTATTCTTTCTGCCTACCCCTGCGGAGAAGCGGCGTGATGGTTAGTTAGTTAGTTAGTTAGCTAGTTATATATATATATATATATATATATATATATATATATATATATATATATATATATATATATATATATATATATATATATATATATATATATATATATATATATATATATACATTGGATTTAGTTAAGTTATAAATATCTGTATCCTATATCGTTTATCATTATTAATATCGTACGAAAATTAAGTATCCGCTTATGTGAACCCATTCATTCTTCATTATAAAGATTAAATGTAATGAAACTCCTGGCGTAAATCGGTTTTACGTCCATATAAATTCCATGACAGTAATCAATCACAGCTCTAAAATTGGTTGTGAATGAACCGGAAACCCCATATTAAAAGCGTAAACCATAAATATGATCTTAATATTAAAATCCTGAATAGAAAATGAACTCCTTTCAGTTTTAAATATGACGGCAATATGAATAATTAATAAATCGTCCAGTGGCAGTGTAGATTCTATCGAAATTGATTATGCTTTGGCTTCGGGAACTTTTTATGAGGCTTAGAAAAAGGGTATTTCACTCAAGTATATTAAAATAATTTATAAGTATGTTATAAAAACACATCTAAACCAATCATAAATATTCCCTTTTTTAATTTAAGTTTTACTTAGTAAATACAACTTTTTCTTAAAATCTACAGTGATACGTGTTTTAATGAATTCAGCATTATTTTCAACACCGTATTTTGTTTGAAAATGATGCGGAATGCATCGATACACGTGATACAGTAGATTTGAAGAAATATTGGTATTTACCAAAAGTTAAATTAGAAATTGATAGATTTTACCACAAAGTGACTGCCGAATCAATTAATGAAATAAATATTTTCCCCTTGATTTTATTTTTTATACACAACATTTTTGTGTCCAAATCCTTATCCAATATTCAACATACATTTTTTTTTGGATGTCATATTAAAATAACAGTAAGCTTAAAAAAAATATTTGTCCAAACCCTTGTTCACAAATCAGCATTTCTCCACTTATGAGTAAATACATTAAATGTAAAAATTAATTCTCACTGGAGAAACCAAGATTAGTGAACAAGATTTGGAAACATCCCTAAATAATGTGAATAATATAATTTGTTAAAACAATAATCTGCATTAAATATGTTTTCAGGCGTTTCTTACTAGGAAAAAAAATTTAGTTAGGAACTTGCATACATCTAAATAAAAGTATCTCTGCTAAACAAAAGCTTTCTCAAACCAACGATAGAAGTCTCCAGTGATTTATGATATATGTAGGATTTGCAAAAAAAAAGTAATGTGGTTGTCAACCATAGGTAGAATGTTCTATATTCTTCTATATCTTTGTTAAGATATCAAAATGTATTGTACATATAAATAAAATGATGTCAATGTATTTACACATCTTTAACATCGCCTTATTCTACTTTTTGTTTACTATTATTTCTTTTTTTTAAACTTTTTTAACAAAAATGTTAGTAATGTAAGTATAAAACCACACACCGAGAATTTAGTCTAAAGATCACGAGCCTTGTAAATAAATACACAGACTTCCATATACTTCTTCATCTATGTTGAGATGTCAAAATGTAACATTTTAAAACTATAATTAAAATATAACTTTGTTTTAAAATCACTTTAAATATTTTATTATAACTTATAAATTTGACCAAAAGATATAAATTTGAAAATCACAAAGTTAGAGCTTCAAATACAAATAATATTTTATAACTATATAAATAAGTTATTTATTGTAACTGCAGACAGTTGGGAGAATTCCATATTGAATTGTTGGGTAATATGTCCAAAATAAAACAAGGTTATTGGATTGAATTCTACATTTATTTACATATATATGATGATATGTGACGCGTTTCGTATTATTAAGACATTATCTAACACTCTATAACGGTGTTTGATAATGTCTTAATAAGACAAAACGCGTCACATATTATCATATAGTCAAATGTAAATAAAAGTAGAATTCAATCCAATAACCGTGTTTAATTTTGGATATGTTACCCAACAATTATAAATATAAGGTTTTAATCATGATTCTCCGAATAAATAAGTAACTGTTCTCGTAACAAAAAATGATTTATAGTTTTTTCTGAGCACCACAAAATCCCTTTTCTCAAATAAAATTGACTTCGCAAAAAATTAATACCCTTATGAATTCAAATAAATACCTTGACATACAAATGAATCTCGAGAGCATTTCGCTCACTCCTTTCAAGATCGTCATAAATCGAAAAAATTGATTTTTCAGGAGAACGTTTTTCAAGTTTAAAAATATAATAAAATGTATTAAAAATAAATATCAAGCCACTTATTGAACATTTTACTATGCAACAGATCTTTTAGGTAAAACCTGAAGGTTTTTTCTCCATTTGAAAAATATTTAATATATTCAAAAAATTAATTAAACAATACATAACCTTTCTTCAAAATGCAAAAACAACACTTTTTGTCCTGTAGCGGGTAAATATTAAGTTAAAAATATCACTCTTTAGCTGGGATATAGTACATTCTCTGAGCATTCCGAAAACATGCACAACTGAAAATTGACGATTTTTTATTTATGACGTTCTTGAAAGGAGTGAGCGATTTACGGTTGCCTTAATAAAAGGACTAAATAATTCAAATAATCCTTTTTATCGTCCATTGAAGATTAGTATTTTATTCCCTTTATTCCTTCGAGCCATACAATTCTACTATTCAAGATTGACGGTTTCCCGGGAATTTCGTTTGATTTGTATAGAAGTTTGCGCTTTGAAAATCGAAATTAAGATCCATTGCTATTGAGCGATTTCTGTTCGGCTCGTTAAGTTTTATATCCTGATTCTAAGTAAAGCTTCCAGAAAATTCAACTCTGGTTACATGACAGCTGATAGCGTTCGTATCACTCAGGTATTGAGCAATGTTCCATTGAGGTTACATTTCTCAAATGTTTTTTTGCTGATAAGTATAATCGACAAAATTAAGGAAGGTGTGTTGAGATGGTTTGGGCATGTGAATCGAGTGAATGGAGAAAGGCTTTTTTAGAGAAAGGAACAGCAAAACATTTTTTTTAGGTGAATGTGGTTAGTAATATAATAGAAGCAAAGGAAGACCAAGGAAAAATTGCCATACAAATTAGTCAGGACAGGAGTCGTTGTGTGAGGAATGATTGGCGGGTGTGTTAGGAGATGCATGAATGTGGAAGAGAAGTTTAGAAGACATATTGGTGTGTCAATTTATTCACACTACCTAACTCTATGGGAAAGCGGTGTGATGGTTAGTTAGTTTGTTTGTTTAGGAACTGTATCAAGTATATCATACATTTAAAACTGATGTGTTCAGGGGTCTTCTTCATTCTATATCAATATTCTTAATTTATAAAGAGTTCATTAAAATTTAAAGTTAATTAAACTTGTTAGCCTTTATTTTAATTAATAAACACTACCCGCGATAAGTACCTATTTTATTTTATTTTTTTAAAAAGAAATTTGTCTCACTCGCGAAAAAGGTTCGCTATCCCTGGACCAACAAGTAGAATAGGTAGAGCAGCTCTATCTAATGTGACATTATTTCGTTTGTTTGGAGAACACAAAGACTGCGGCTGAATTGATGCAAAGAATAAGAGAACTTTGTTTTCTCGACTCTGTACATATAGTTGGAAATTGAAGCCAAAGAAACGATAAACAATGGCACAAAGTACAAAGGGTTTGAGCGGCTCTTCGCGATGGCACAATTTCAAACACTTAATTAGTATAGTGGCGCACTGAAACGAATGTGCACGAACATTGTTCGTGGTTGATTAAAGACTTTGACGACTGACTGAATTGACTTTTGTGTATAAATGACCCACATTCACCGACGATTTGCTATAAGAACTAGATAAAAGCATTGGATAATATTGTATAATTGCTGCAAAATATGCGAGTACTTGTAATGAAGTTAGTTATGTTCAACAGATGGCGCTGCCACTGCGGCAAAAATATGTTTTTTTTTAAAGAAAAACGATTGTAGCTAGTATCGTTTATATTGTATGAAATGTTGTGTCAAAAATTTAAAGCAATCGGTGAAATACTTTGGGAGATTTAAGATTTTGAACAAACCAAACATTTACATTTTGGCATCTCAACAGGGATGAAGAAGAATATGGATCTCTGGGTCGGGGCAGGGTCAATTTTAGGCGTCAAAAAGAAGTCTTAATTTGATCCTAACAAAAACCTCCCTTGCAAAACTGACATGTGTTACGTTATCAATTAAAATATTTTGATATTGGTATCGCAACACAGATTAAGAAAAAAAACGTATGTTTGGGTACTAACACAACATACGACTTGTCATAGGCTGGTTTAAGTTATCACTTTCTTTTCATGTTTTGTTTTTGGTCGTATATATGAATAAAACTCATTAAGTGGTATATTCAAGTGTTTAATTTTTTTCAATAATCGATATGTCATTCCACAAATTTACTGCCAAATCAATAAATAGTATAAATTTAACTTTTAAGTTAAGGAACCCAAATTAGTGAACAAGAATTCAGACCAAAAAAAAGTGAATTTACATTTTTATTAATATATTGTAGATATAATATAAAACCCTTATCCACACCCGAATGGTGCATAGGGCACTGTGTTATATAAACGCAGTGTTATCTTGATCGTTTTTACACATGAAGGAAGGGTGATCAGCCCTCCGCTTCAGGTACCAGTCCATGGTAATATTGAATTAATATTATAGTGAAAAAATCACTTACATTTATTTTCTCCCCCTTGGGAATCGAACCCGGGACCTCCAGAACGGTAGCCGAGCGTGCTGACCATTACACAACGGAGGCGGACAATATTGTAGATACAAAGTAATATTTATTTAGGGAAAGAATAAAAAGTTAATTTTGAAATCAGTTATTGGCATGAAATACCACTGATGGTTTCGCCCACTAAGTACAATATCGAACAGATTAATTGAAACAAAACTTTTTTTGGTGTATTTTCGTAAAAAAAAATTGTAAAATATTTTGTTTCTTAGTTATTTCACAAATTAATATTTAATATGATCTCGTTTGGGCTCGATCAAAATTTTTACTCTTCTTGGCATCTATTATATAAGGTTTTGGCACGTGGATGCCATTTTATCGTCTCGAAACCAAATCTAAATTAAATGAGCTTTTCCACAGAAGTGCAATCAATTTAGGAGATCCGTTTCTTAGAGATAACCGATAGATTTTCAATAAGGTTTATATCTGGCAAAATTCTTGACCAGTCTAGCACAGTTCATTGTTTTTGTGTGAAAAATATCATAATTTTTTTGGATTTGTGGCGGGGGGTTAAATCCTGCTGAAATATTCCATTACCATTTGACCTTCGTTTTTGTATCTCTGGCAGTATCTTTTCCAGTAAAATTGGGTAATACATCTCGCTATTCGTCATCTCAGTCACTGAAAGAAGTAGCTCTGGTCCATAATACTAGGAACCCCCCCAAGACATTTTTTTAAGAGGGTGTTGAAAATATGAAAAAAGTATATTGTTTCAATTAAGCTGTTCGATACTGTAGATAAGCTGGTATAAATACCATATTTACTTTAGGATCCCAACGTATGGAGTTCATTTTGCTGGCCAAAAGTATTACGCTAAAACTAAAACGATTGCCATAAATATTCTACTCACAAGTAACATACGAGTACAACATGTTTATATGAACAGACCTGTTTCTATTGCACAATACATTTTGGTTTTAATGTTCAACCTGTTGCTGCAAAATAAAATATTCTACTCACAAGTAACATACGAGTACAACATGTTTATATGAACAGACCTGTTTCTATTGCACAATACATTTTGGTTTTAATGTTCAACCTGTTGCTGCAAAACAAAATCTCGCGCTTTAACATCTAACGTAATAACTTTTATTTCCAACATTTTGAGTGTGTCCAAATACTTGTTAACTAACTCGTGAACAAGTATTTGTTTAATGATTTGGCGTTAAATTTGTAGAACTCCATTTTAATTTATGTATTAATTTTATATTGTCCGCCTCCGTAGTGTAATGGTCAGCACGCTCGGCTACCGTTCTGGAGGTCCCGGATTCGATTCCCAAGGGAGGTAAAATAAATATAAGTGATTTTTTCACTGTCATATTTATTTAATAGTATCCTGGACTGGTACCTGAAGCGGAGGGCTGATCACCTTTCCTTCATGTGTAAACGATCAAGTTAACACTGCGTTTATATGACGCAGTGCCCTATGCACCATTGGGGTACGGATAAGGGTTTTATTTATTAATTTTAAATCAAACACAGATTTTTTTAGTCTACAAGTTGTATTTTATTTACAAAAACACATAAAAAATTATATTGCGCCAATTGTTTCGCCTTGTTAGGGCATTATCAAACGAATGTTCGATAATGCCTTTAATGCGTTCGTTTGATAATGCCCTAACAAGGCGAAACAATTGTCACAATATACATTTTTGATGTGTTTTTGTAAATAAAATACAACTTAGTAGACTCAAAAAATCTGTGTTTATTTAAAAATTAATACATAAATAAGTATTTGGACATACTCAAAATGTTGTAAATAAATTAACTGGTTAATTTATAAGTTAAAATAATAAAAAGAAAAGGATATTTTCTAGCGTTTCTCATGTTTGTGATTATAATCCAGGATCCGGACCTTACATACAAATGAAAGAGTTTCTGCTCAATAATAAGCTTCTTTCGTCTCACCATACATGTCTCTAGTGAAATTCAAGTGACTCAAGCACTATGTTTTGAACTTGAATAATATATATAGAAGTTCCAAGAATTTGAGTAGTGTGATTGTCAATCATGGGTAGAATTGGTAAATGTCACATGTATAATTGGTATATGCAAAGTGATTACTTTGACGGACATAAATCCCGTAAATGCCCAGGCTTTCATATAACTTTACCTTATAATTTCTGCCGTAAACCCCGAAAATGCCGAGATCATATTTTTCATCATCTTTGTTGAGATGTCAAAAATGATATGAAAAATTTCTCTTATAATTAGAGATAATCCAGACAGTGAAAAAATATTTAGACACACTCAAAATGTTGTAAATTAGTTGTTTAGTGAGTTGTATTTGAAAATATTTTTTATTTCATTTTAATAAAAACTTATGACTTTCGAAGTTATGCTTTTTATGCTGTCAAGATAGTAGGCGCCGGTGTTTTCTCTTCTTAAATGGCTTGGTTAAATCCATTAAACCCTACGCCTTGGTTGGGGCTGTGAATAATGAAGACATAGCACAACCCCATTCCAGAAACACTGTATTATTACAAGGGAAGACAATCTGGAAGTTTCTTTTAGAACTAAGAATGGATTTTAAATCTGGGTAACAGTTTAAACAAGTAAGTTTTTTTTAACTACTTTCTTTTAAATAATGCGAAATATTGCAAATTCAACAATTTACAAACAAATCGTAGTCATACACGAGAAAGTGACCGAGTGTATTTTTTACAAAAACGTGATCATTAACTACATATTTGATATCTTACTAGCTTAATATTGCCCGGAAAAAAATCCCAAAGGATTTTGAACTTTGAAGTACATTACATGGACTTGTTAAAAATGACTAACTGCATTGATGCTTATTTTCTTGGCAAGCAAAAGTGACTTAAATGGCCCTCCTAAACATTTTACGTTTTGGTAGTTGGTCACTTTCTCCTGTACGACTATGAAATATGAAATACGAATGTGCATTAGTTTGAAAATGCCATTACTAGGCGAAAAAAATGTCACAATATTAATTTTTATGTGTTTTCAATAAATAAAACCAATAAATACAACTTAGTAGACTCAAAAATCTGTGTTTGATTTAAAAATTAATTCATTACAAAGGGATTTTAGAGTCAACGTTTTTTTTGCTGGTATAACCACGATATATTAATATTTAAAGCATTTTTTTAATAAGTAAAGTTTTACTTAGTAAACACCACTATTTCTTGAAATCTATTGTGACACGTGTCTTGATGCATTCCGCATCATTTTCAAACACCAAATGATGCGGAATGCACTAAAACACGTGTCACAATAGATTTTCAGAAATAGTGGTAACTAAGTAAATCTTTGATTAAAAATTAATAGATTTCCCGAAAAAGTGATTGCCGAATAAATTAATGAAATAATTTATTTGTGGAAGTCATTTTCACTTTTAATTTATTTTACAAATATGTTAGTAATATTAGTAAGTAACCACTATTCGAATTTTTTATTTATTTATACATTTGTAACTGTGTAAAAAGTGCTACGGTTGTGACGTGTAGTATTGTTTGAATGCTGATGTAGTGATTGTCCTGACGAAGAGACGAATACCTCTCGAAACCGGTAGACAACATTTTCGGTCAGTGGTTATATACTCATACTAACATTTATACTGTGGCAACCCACAACATAATTGAACAAACGAACATAATTGAACACGCAAGCAAGAAATGCAGAACGAAGCCGAGCTCGGGCCGAACAAAAACCAGGGCGTCACATTCCGCTACCGCTCGTCCAGTGATCGACACGCTCTTCTCCAACTGCGCTTACATTAGAATCACGCGATTATTCTTAAATATTTCTTGACTGTCATTTTCTAGAACTGAATAAATCTGTGTAATCCGCTTTCATCTTGCTTCCCTTCTGTTAATTTAAGTAGGTGTTCAACTAGAACCCACAATACCAGTTCACAGTTTAATTAATTTTTACGTTGTATTTTTAAGTTTTTCTATTTAAGGTATTTAATACGGGTATGATACATTTCATTTCCAACCTGAAAAAAACGGAATTGGTAGTTTCTACAATAATTTCAGGATTTTTAGGACTAAAACACATCATGGATCAAAGGATTGTATTACTGAAGGTTAATTACTTAGAATTGATGTCACATACAACCAGATCATAACACAAAGTAACTTAGATAGAATACAAATCTTTTTACTGAATATAAATAATCCTTTTATACAGGTTTTTCCACTCAAATTGTACGGTTTTATAACCAAATTGAACACCTTACAAATCAAATTGGACCTTTACAAAACAAATTGGACGAAATATTGTATTTTTTTTTTCGTTTTTTTTTTTTAATTAAAATTTATATTACTACTACATATACCGTCAGTGTAAATATCTGCCGACATCATTTATTATTAAAATTAGCAAAGTGCGTTAGACGTCATGTTGGCAAGCCTGCGGGGCGCGTTGTCATAGTCTGTGCGGGCGATGTGTACTAAAGTTTTCAGACAATAGTTTCAATACTCCTTTAAATCATAATTATGAGAATCATAGGTGGAAAAACCCAGATTTGTGAAATATCGTGAGTTATTGATACATTAATATGACATCCAAAAATTTTTGATTTTA
This sequence comes from Brachycentrus maculatus, assembly GCF_059751285.1. Lineage (NCBI taxonomy): Eukaryota > Metazoa > Arthropoda > Insecta > Trichoptera > Brachycentridae > Brachycentrus > Brachycentrus maculatus. Next base: position 131,552 of record NW_028281106.1, read on the forward strand.
TTTATTTGATTATGATTTTATGTACTTCCCATTTAATATCAATTCTTCACATTATGTCTTCACATTTAATATTAATTCACGTAATGTTGTATTATGTGGTTGGCAGAATTACGTTAGGCTTAATGAAAATTAGTAAGCTTCGGGAAGGGTACTTGACTCGCAATATTCTATACCAGTGTTCCGCAAAGTGTGTGCCGCGGCACACTGGTGTTACGTGATGATTAGTTGGCGTACAGCGGAAAAGTCTAGTTTTGTGAAGATAACACAACTAGAAATAGCTGAAAGCTATACGAGCGAGGCGCTTTGTTGCGCGAAAAGCATGCGAATTGGGATTTTCGAATGTGACTACTATTAAATAATCAAAAAAAGAGAACGCCTGAGGACGATCAACGAAGAAGTGAGAGCAGCTTTATCAATAATTGCTCCAAATTTTTATCACCTATGCTCGGTCAAGTAGGCTCACAATTCGCATTAAAAATCATTTCTTATTTATGTTTTCAGATTTTATTAATTTTCATAATAAATCAATTTAAAAAATACTTTGTTTTTTTCTTTGGTATACCTCTTAAAATTCTTGATTTGGCGAGTGTACCTTGAATAGGAAAAGTTTGAGGAACACTGTTCTTTACTATACACTGACAAGGAATGCCTCTTGTAACTGATGAATATAGTGGCAAATATAATTTATTACGTAGAGTAATTAATGGACTTAAAATTAATCCTATGCTATATTTAAGTAATAACAAATGAGTAAGTTTAAGAAAAGATTGAAGAAAAATAGAAAAAGAAATACAATTATTGAATAACATAAAATAATGTAACAGTAATCAATAGTAATCGGTGGGTGTGTATGAGGAGGTACATGAATGTGGAAGACGCGAAAAATGTTTACAAAGACAGAGTGATGTGGTGTTCTATTCTCTGTACCTACCTTTTCGGGGAAGCCGTGGGGTAGTTAGTGATATTGTGATATTATTCTAGCTATAGAATTGCCTCTGAATTTACAGTGGTAGAACCACATTCCCATCCCTGAAGAAAACAAGGTGCTTTTCTAAACCGGTTGGAAAAAAGTACCAAAAATAAAAGTCAATAAAAACAAAATTGGAGTTTCATTTTATGAAGTTTATTAAATGTGCAAAAAACATTAATGAAAAAAATCTTTTAAAATCGTTTTTGAATTTTTGAAAATATTTCACCGTACTTATTTCTACCGCTCAATAATAAAATTCATTTTTCCGACATATCGCTCACTCCTTTCAAGAACCTCATAAATCAAAAAACTTGATTTTTCAGGAGAACGTTTTTAAAGTATGAAAATATAACACAATGTATTAAAAATAAACATTAAGCCACTTATTAAACGTTTTACTGTGCAACAGATTTTTTAGGTAAAACCTGAAGGTTTTTTCTCCACTTGAAAAATATTTAGTTTATTTAAGAAAATAATTAAACAATACATTTTCTTAAAAATGCAAAAACAACATTTTTGCCCTGTAGCGGGTAAATATTAAGTTAAAAATATGCCTCTTTTGCTGGGATATAGTACATTTTCTGGGCATTCCGAAAATATGCATAACTGAAAATTGACGAATTTTGATTTATGACGTTCTTGAAAGGAGTGAGCGATATGTGTTTTCTTCTACATGAAGCATGTATTTTAGTGTCGAGGCTGTACGAGGAAACTATTTCCTAACTATATAGATAAATTAGGTAACATGAACGTACTATATTTCTATGTACATGCAGACTACACTGATATAACGTAATTACTGAACAGTCAACCGAGATGTTGTTACCACGGTAAATATTTAAATAATCAAACAAGAAAGCACAATCCGGCTAAGCAAACAAATCACAATCAACGTGCTTTATGGAAACTTACGTAGAACTAAAAGACCCAAAACACATCAAACAAAACCTAATACATACCTCTTATGGTCTAAAAAAAACTGACTTTTAATGCAATAAAGCTATTCAACCTACTTTAAAAAAAAAAACTAACTTATGTAACAAGTGTGACCAACGTGCGGCCCGCGGTCATGTATGACGAATATTTTTTTAAAATATCGGATCCTTTAAAATGTATTTTAAATCATATTTAAGTTTTCAACATTGTGTGAGTCCAAATACTTGTTCACAAAATCTGGATTATCTCCAATTACAGGAGTTCAAAATGTTGTAAATAAATTATCTGAATTATAAGCTTAAATAATAAAAATGAAAATGATATTTTCTGGCGTTTCTCATGTGTGTGATTGTAATCCAGGATTCGGAATTCATATACTGAAAAAAAAGTTTCTGTTCAATAAAAAGCTTCTTTTCATCTTACCAATAGATGTCTCTAGTGAAGTTCTAGTGATTCAAAAATAATGTTTCGAAATTGGTTCATATATGTAGAACATCCAAGAATTTGAGTAGTGTTGTTGTCAATAATGGCTAGAATTGGTGAATGTTACACGTGTGTAAAGTGATCACTTAAAACAGCCTGTGACGGCCGTCAGCCCCGTAAATGTCCAGACTTCCATATTCTTCTTCATCTTTGATGAGATGTCAAAAAAAATAAAAATAACTCCTGTAATTGGAGACAATCCAGATTTTGTGAACAAGTATTTGGACACACTCAAAATGTTATTAAAAAATTGACTTTTAATGCAATAAAGCTATTCAACCTGCTTTAAAAAAAACTAGCTTATATAACAAGGGTGGCCAACGTGCGGACCGCGGTCATGTATGACGAATATTTTTTTAATATCGGGGAATGAATGGATTCGGGCAAATCACTATAAAAAGTTTCGTGTACGATGTGCCCGAACTGGATTCGGGCAAATCACTATGTCAGCAAAATACCTACCCGAGTTATATTCGTGCAAATCACACAAGGGGCTAATTACATGTCAAAAACAAATTTCTTTTTTAAAGTTTTTTAAGTAAGTTAAGTTTGTTTTTTTAAATAATTATTTTCTTACTGACATTTCTTGGAGGAACTGAAATTTGAGTAAATAAAACAACATCTATTTTTCCGCATATATTATAAATGTATGTGGATAAAGATGGTGTTTTATTTTATAAATAAATATTGTACCATAAAATGTGCCCTCAGCACGGGAAAAACTCAGCGTGCACATCATTGTAATTTTTAATCAAATGTACCATGAAAGATAAATAAACAAACTATTTTCCTGTTAACGTCACAATAAAAAATCATTGCCGATATATCGTTTTTTACATACTGCCACCGCCAATGGGCCACAAGCTACAATAGCTTATAAAAACAAGAAAGCAAACATTTGTCTTATAATAATACAAAATATAAACAAAGATATTTACCCAACACCGGTTTGTTTGGTTAATTTGGAAATCTGGAAAACTTTTCAACATTCTGTAGTCGTATAATAGAGGTCAGAAATAGTTTATGGCGGGTTACTACTGATACAAGGTTTATCGGTGAATTTACTGATTTATTATGCTGTTGAAATAATAGTAGCGATTAATTTGTCTGAAAAAATTGATTTGCGCGTAAAACTATTTGAGCTTCGGCTAGTAGCCCCAGCGGCAAATGCATCTGTTATCAATCTTCGACTAAGCTCGCTTTCATTTTTACATCAAAGGAAACATGATTGCTTCAGATATTTTTAAATTTATCAAAATGAGGTTAATATGTAATATTGAACATTGTTATTTTATTTTATTTATTGTTTCGGCATTAAATTTGTGGTAAGACGTGTTACAATGATTAAAGAAAACACTTGTTTTTTACCACTTGATTTTTTTCATAGACTACATGTTTCAGAAGTTAAACTTCCATCATTCAGGTCTGTATAGTAACTAACATATATGTCTGTATAGTTATTATATAGACCTGAAATGATGGAAGTTTAACTTCTGAAACATGTAGTCTATAATAAAACTCAAGTGGTAAAAAACAAGTGTTTTCTTTAATCATTGTTATTATATATTATTATATTTAATATAATAGTGATATTGAGATCAATGAAGCAGATATCATATATCTTATCATTCACCGTTCACTTTGTGTAATACCACTTATATTTATAAGCACCAATTCGTGACTACCGGTTTTGTAATAATAATACCATCATCAGGTCATTAAAATTTTAAAAGATTTTTTTATTCGGAAAAATTCCTTTTTGTTGGATGCATAGTTTATATGCCGCAAAGTATCAGCAAAAAAACTTACTAATTCACTAGTCATCACGCCGCTTCCCCGCAGGAGTAGGTAGAGAATAAAATCCCACAGCAATCTATCTTCGCCTCTTCCACATTCATACATATTCTTATGCATCCTCGCCGATTATTTCGACTCCTGACTTTCAAGTATTTTAAGTATTTTCCTCGATTTTTTCTTGGCTTCTATTTCCAGCTCCGTTCACCTCATAAATTTATTTTACCATTCTTTATTCACTCATTCGATTCACATGCCCAAACCGTCGCAATAGGTCTTTCTTAATTTAATCGATAATGGTCATCTTTATCATTAGTCGTACACCCTATAAATACAGTCTTACATATTGTATACTCAAAAAATGTTATACATCTGTATTAAAATAAAATAAAAGTTTATTTAATGTAAAAATATTGTCCGCCTCCATAGTGTAGTGGTTAGTGCGCTAGGCTACTATGCTGGAGGTCCCGGGTTCGATTCCTAAGAGGGTCAAAATTAATATTAGTTATTTTTCAGTCCAATATTTATTTAATATGACCCTGGACTGGTACCTGAAGCGGAAGGCTGATCACCTTTCCTTCGTGTATTAAACGATCAAGATTACACTGTTTCTATAAGATGCAGTGGCTTATGCACCATTGGGGTGCAGATAAAGGTTAGAAAAAACAATTGTAAAAAAATGTTGACAATAATCACTCAGGGATAAAATCCAGTGTTTGTATAAAAAGATTTGAAAATACTCAAAATATTGGTTTTAATTATACTTGACTTGTTTCGGATAAAAATATAATTGAAGTTATCTAAATCTTGTATTTTATATCTTCAACATTTATTATTATTTTTGGAGAGATATCTACTTTGCTGTTTTTTGCTGTTGATTTTTTTCGAAAGAGTAAATCCCATTTTGTATAACAGAACTTAAAATTAATTCTGTAATAACATGGCATACACATGTTATCTTTGTGGGGTTTAACCCTCTCGTACTTATCAATGTTAAAAAAAAACCTCTTTTATGGAATTAATGTAGGTAATTAGACAGAAGAAAAATACACATATTTTATCAAAGGAATTTCTTATAGCATATGAGGCGTATTTGAAGTTGCGGTGCAAAATAGTGATTGTTAATATTTTAATGATTATGTGTATAAATGCTAATAAATAACATCAAAATGTAAAATATAATATTTTAAATTATTCGTTTTCTATGTATTCAGATTTCATGACCATTTATTATATTTTTAGTTTAAATTTTACTTGTTACACACCACTATTCCTAAAAAGTCGTATTTACCAAGTAAAACTTAAATTTAAAATATATAGATATTACTACAATGTAACTGCTGAATCAATCGAAGAAATTTATTATATTCCCTGAGTTCTCTTTTCTCTCAGTATTTATATTCATTTCCATCTCTTGAAAATATGGTTTCTGCATAAAAAAATACCGATGTACATAAATGTATATTTTAACAAGTGAAATTAAATTGAGAACGGAAAGATATAACATTTCACAATATGACTGCCAAATCAATTAAAGAAAAATAAAATATATATATTTCGATATTCCAATATGACAAAACAGTGCAATGAATATGAATAATGGTAAAAATTACTTAACAAATGATAATAATATTAGAAATAAACAGATTTTATATTTGCGAATGAAAATCTTCCAAACACTGGGCAAGATAATTAAATACAATTCATTGTACTCTAAAAATCACTGTTTGATTGAAATATTGGATATTTAAATTAAAATGGAGTTCTACAAATTAAACGCCAAATCTATAATGATAATGATTTTTTTGTTGCTTCGTTTGCAAACGTAACGAGTTTTCTTCCTACAGCCATTTTTTGTAGAACAATTTTGAGTAATTGGCAAGTCTTAAAGTATTTATTGTAACTGCAGACAGTTGGTAGAATTCCATATTGAATTGTTGGGTAATATATCCAAAATTAAACACGGTTATTGGATTGAATTATACTTTTATTTACATATATATGATAATACATATACACAATACACAATAAGACAATATACACATATACACAATAAGACGCGTTTCGTCTTATTGTGTATAAGTATGTGTTTGACAATGTCTTAATAAGACGAAACGCGTCACATATTATCATATTACGCTCACTCCTTTCAACAACGTCATATATCAAAAAACTTGATTTTTCAGGAGATCGTTTTTAAAGTTTAAAAATATAATGAAATGTATTAATAATAAATATCAAGCCACTTATTGAACTTTTTACTGTGCAACAGATCTTTTTAGGTAAAACCTGAACGTTTTGTCTCCATTTGAAAAATATTTAGTATATTTAAAAAAATAATTAAACAATACATTTTCATCAAAATGCAAAAACAATACTTTCTGTCCTGTAGCGGGTAAATACTAAGATAGAAATATGCAGCTTTTGCTGGGATATAGAACATTTTCTGGGCATTCCGAAAACACGCACAGCTGAAAATTTATGATTTTTTATATATGACGTTGTTGAAAGGAGTGAGCGATATATGTAAATAAAAGTAGAATTCAATCCAATAACCGTGTTTAATTTTGGATATATTACCCAACAAGTCTTTAAGTATTTAGTGTAAACAAATTTGTAACTTTTTTTTTAACAATTCGGGTGCTCTTTTAACTAAGGTATTTTTAAGGCCTCATATGAAGGCTTCAAATAACAGAGGGTTAAAAGAAGGACCGCTATTTTATCCAATATTCGTCGTTCTAATATCTTACTGTTTCAACTCATGTACTCCGTCCACCCTTTGACAAAAAGCGAACCGGAATAATTGATATTCCCGTTCCAGTCAAACGGGGTTTTACGTTTATTTCAATTTATTTTATTTTGTAATTTTAACATTGAAAATTTCTCGACATATAAACCCTGTTTTTATTTTTTTCTCGTAATATCTTTAGTTATAATCTCGGTATATATTTTTTTCTACTTTTGACACATCGATTACCTTATGTTTTTTTCATTTATTTATTTTAAATATGCTTCTTATGCCTATTTATTATATCTGTTCATTGTTTTTATATTTTGCCATGCATTAGTTTTGGTAATTTAAAGGAAAAAAATTGTGACTTTATTATTTGTGCTCCAGTCTTGTTAACTTAAATCCCATGTCCCAAAATGAGAAATAGAAATTACTCATCGGGAATATTATATGTACCTATATATGACTTATGTATGGCAGTAAAAATTAGGCAGGGTATTATAGTGTATATATTTTTCTTTATCTTACCAAGTATATGTAATGCAATCTATATAAAAAATTATGCTGATGTTCGTTTGTTCAAAATCTCAAATATTCTAATGTTATTTACGGATTTGTTCCATTAATGCATATTTCAACACTTGTTTAGATATATAGGTGCTTTTACCTGCGATAGGTATAACATGCTTTTTTTTAGGATAAAAAAAAATACATCAATGGCAGCATCATCTGTTGAAGGTATGTTATATTAAGAATAGTGCGAATAGAACAACAACTCACGGAATACAAAATATTACTCATAACGGACAGCGTGCTTCTTAACAGCATTACACTGTTAGGTGTTTTTACCTTGACAGACGAAACATTTTTCAACTGTTTTTTTTTTACCACAATGGCAGCAACACCTGTTGAAGGCGTGTAATATTTAGTATTACGTGAGTCAAACAGCTACTCACGCAGTAATAACTATTACTCATATCGGAAAGCATGCTTCTTAACAGCAAAACACGTAGCATTTTTAGTGTTTTCGATAGCGTTGTTGTATCGTAGATTTTTATTGCTTCACAACCATTGTGAGATTAATCGAATTCAAGACGTTTGCTGTTATTTATCATTCTTTTATATTTAACCAGACTGAGTCACAGTAACGCGTATGCAGGTACATCTAGGTCTTAAAATTACCTTTTAAAATTGAACATGATAATGTATCCATGAACGCATATATATTTTCTGTTATAAACAAAGCAAAAAGATACAGAGAATATGCAAAAATATCGCGTGGGATTCCGGTTGTTTTTAGAACTAAGTTATAAATTCCGCATTCCTTGGAACATCTCAATACTTCAATAGTTCCCGATGAGTCCTCAATGGATATTCCTTGTTTGACTTATTTCGGGAATCAAAGGGAATTTCCAATTCACAATGGTGGGAATTCTAGTAAACCAAGTCTGAAATAGACTGGAACAAATAATAATCATTCCATTCGTTTCTCCTGGAGATACTTTTGGGATATTTCTGTAATCTTGCGACAAGCTAGAAGAACCATGAAAACTGGACGGTAAAAATTTTTGTAAAGGAGCGAATTAATTGTATTTTTAATATTCTTAACATTTAAAGCATTTACTTTGTGGAAAGTCATTTTAACTATGATATATTTTGACAAAAATGTAGTAATTTTAGTATAAAACCACACACCGAGATTTTTTGTCTACTAATTTCGAGACGTGTCCGTATCTTTGTCAGAAAAATCAGTATACCAGCATGTAAACAATACTACACGTCACTACCATAGCTTTTTAGCATGTGATAAACATTTTATATATCGCTCACTCCTTTCAACAACGTCATATATAAAAAAACGTCAATTTTCAGTTGTGCGTGTTTTCGGAATGCCCAGAAAATGAACTATATCCCAGCAAAAGCGGCATATTTTAAACATAATATTTACCGACTACAGGGCAAAAAGTATTGTTTTTACATTTTGAGGAAAATGTATCGTTTAATTATTTTTTTTTAAATACTCTTTATTTTTCAAATGGAGAAAAAACCTTCAGGTTTTACCTTAAAATATCAGATGCACAATTAAAGTTCAATAAGTGGTTGGATATTTATTTTTAATACATTTCATTATATTTTTAAACATTAGAAACGATCTCGAAAAATTAGTTTTTTTTTTAACATATGACGTTGTTGAAAGGAGTGAGCGATATGTAGTTATAAGTGTGTAAATAGTGCTATGGTAGTGACTGTAGTATTATTTGCATGCTGGTGTAGTAATTTTTAGTATAACTCACTGGAAGTGTGTGAATAGTGCTATGGTAGCAGCTTGTAGTATTGTTCACATGTGGTGATTGTATATATTCTTCTTTTTCAAACCCTTATTCGCATTAGGTGGTGCATAAGGCACTGCATCATATAAACGCAGTGTTATCTTGATGGTTTTACACGTGAAAGAAATGTGATTAGCCATCCGCTTCAGGTACCAGTCCCGGGTAAAATATAATAAATATAACAGTGAAAATATCAATTACATTTATTTGAGCACCCCTCCTAGGAATTGAACCCGTAATATTTATGTATGTATATATATATATATATATATATATATATATATATATATATATATATATATATATATATATATATATATATATATATATATATATATATATATATATATATATATATATATATATATATATATATATATATATATATATATACATATATATATATATATATAGGTATATATATATATATATACATATATATATATATAGGTATATATATATATATAAAAAAAATATATATTTATATATTATATATATATATATATATATATATATATATATATATATATATATATATATATATATATATATATATATATATATATATATATATATATATATATATATATATATATATATATATACATATATATATATATATAGGTATATATATATATATATACATATATATATATAGGTATATATATATATATAAAAAAAATATATATTTATATATATATATATATATATATATATATATATATATATATATATATATATATATATATATATATATATATATATATATATATATATATATATATATATATTTATATATATATAATGGGTACTTTTATATATATTTAATTTTGCCTTTTTGAAATACCTTAAAATTTGGACGGCAGAAACAAATCGTAGAGTGGGCGAAGGATGGATGTGAAGCCAGTCGTGTGATATTGCGAATTGTCATACTGAAATACGAACAAATAAATTCCCTTGTGTCTTTTCACAAAATGGTAGCGCTGTTTTCAACATATTGAAAACTGTAAGTTTCTTTTTTTTCATATGATGATTGCTACAAACAAACGCAAATATAAATTGTATATATATTTTAATCTTACAAAAGAACGGTTGATTGTAACTGACGTCATGGGGTCTCAAATGTAAGGTGGGCGTATAATCCGCTGTCTAAAATAAATAACAAAATATAGTTTATAATGGATCATCTAGGTTGTAAGCTCTGTGAAAGCTTAGACTACCATATTGTCTTTGTACTTAGAAAAGCTTGAGCTCTGATTAGGTGTCCTATTGAACTTTTTCTATTTGATAACAAGCTTTTAGCTTTTAAAGCCTTATAGACATACTTTTTTCTGAACTTTTTTATACAGTACTAATATATCTCATTATTATAAATAATGAGATATATTAGTACTAAAAATATATTGACGAAAATATGTATGCTATAGGTTTATCACAAACATATTTTCGTCAAAAGGACTTATGATTATAATGCAATAAAGTTGGGTAACCTGCTTCCAGTATCTATATAGTCATAAAATAATTAAACTTAGTATTAAAAAGCTATTCATAATTAGATAATAGAGATGGGTAGATCTGGAAAAGAGCGTTTATTCAGAACATAAAATAAAGCATTTCAATAATAAACAAAAAATATTTATTTATTATCTTACAATATTAATTAGTAAGAAAGGGTAACGGTCAGTCGGTCATGTCCTATTTGATTGCATCTCATAAACAATTTACTTCATATAAAAATTTAAATAAATTATTGTAAAATGTTCTCTTGAGGCAAAAGCCAGTGAGAGCATATTATTGTTATTTGTAATTATGTATAATTTAAATGTAACTATGTTTTAAAATCACTATAAATAATTTATTTAAACACAATTATAATGTCCACCGGTTTCGAAGCTAACCGCTTCTTTATCAAGACTGATTAATAGTATTAATAGTATAATTCAGTCTTAATAATGAAGCGGTTAGCTTCGAAACCGGTGGACATTATAGTTAAGTTAAAATAAAATATTTATAGTAATTTTAAAACAAAGTTAAATTTAAATTATAAAAATCACAAATTTAGTGCTTCAAATATAAATTATATTGTAATTGGAGAAAATTAAAAAAATATTGTAGTGTAATAGTTAATTTGGAGTTTAAACTAATAATAAAACTTTGGAACAGACGCAGACGTATTGCATTAATCGAATTACCGCGCCTTCAATATTGACATGGGTAAACAAATATACACAGCTTGACGTCAAAATTGTAAACCTTTTATCTCATTGGTGACCTTGCGAGGGGGTCAAGTTATATCTGTCGTTCAAGAGTCGTGAACTATGATAGGTTCCAGTATAATAATAAGTGGTTTTTATTTCATAGTAAGCTGTACCCAGCCAAGGGTTTCTGTGAACCAGTCTGTTTAAATAAAAAAGAAGTCAAAAAACATGTTTTTGATATCTCAACATATGAAGATAATAAAGAATACGCAAGTCTAGGTATTTATAGGGCTTATAACCTACTATTAGGCTGGTAAGTGATCACTTTACACACGTGCAACATTTACCTTTCTAGCCATGATTGACAACCTCTCTACTCAATAAACTCCTACATATACCATCAATCCTGATATATCACGACACTGTAGATGTAAGTTCACTAGAGCCACCTATATCGCAAGGAGAAAGCTTTCATTTATCAGAGACACTTTTATTCGGATTTATGCAAGATCTTAACGGAAAAATATCAACAACATCAAAAAGTCGAGAAACCCAGATTTGGGAACAAGATTTGGACACACTCAAAATGTTATGAAAAAAAGATTGGCAACATTTAAATTTTCTTTCCAAAAATGATTGTAAAGAAAAAAAGATATTAAAAAATCAGCAACAATGCAATCAAATGCTTTGAGCAAAATATAATATTGTATCTGTTTCTGTTACCTTTAATAGATGGTGCTGCCATTGGAATAGAAAGCTGTTTAAAAAGTATGATTTTACCTGTTATCGGCGTACATAAAAATACACGCGTTTTCACTTATAATGTTGTGTTTTACAAAAAAAAATGTTGTATTCTAAAATTTTAAAGCAATCGCTGAATTCCTTTATTAGATTAAGGATTTTGAAGACATTTACAATTTTTTTTATATAGATAAAAGCGGGATGGTTTCTTTTCCAATAACTTTCTTTTCATTTGTATTATTCCACGTCTATAAAAATATATATAAAGTTATAAAAATGAATTATTCCTCGACTCAGTTAAACACCTATAATTTATATTGATGTCATTCATAGGGTAAATAATCCAGTGTCTAATAGATATAAATCAAATTAAATGTTGAAAATATGCAATTTTAATTCATTTTACCAAACCCTGATTTCGCCACTAAATGTCATAAAAACTAAGGGTAAAATTAAAATTGAAAAGAAAATATAAATATATTTTTTTATTAATTTAATATATTTACATTTTTATTTATAACATAATACATTTGATTCATTTATACATATGGAGAACTTTTATATTTCGATTCGCTGTGCCTCTCCATAATAAAAGAGACTGTGCTCTTGTGCTTGGAGAGGGACTTACACTCTATGCATATATGTTTCTGCATAATTTCTATGCATATTTTTGTGCATAATTTCTTCTCAATATATTATTTTAAGCATTTTTTTGTATAGAAGACAGAAAAGAAATTTACCTTGGAAATCACCAGTAAATAACTTTTCAAAATAAAAAAAAGTTTACAGAAAAAAATCTTTTCCTACGGACTCGTAATAACTTTTTCGGAAATATTCGTGAAAGATTTTTTTCTAAATCTTTTAAAATCGTTTCTTGATACGATCGCTGGTTTTGATAGAAAAACTTTCATACTGAAAAAAAGTCCCCAAAACACACTGATCTGGATAATTTATTATCTTTTAAATTTATCCATATTCAGACAACGCAAGATTCGTACAGTGATATGGAATGAAAATATGTGAATGGCGATATTTAATTAACACGCAAAGGGAGATAGGCGTATATGTTTTAAGTTTTGTACTGAAATTTCTTGGTAGAACTGCATTTTATAAAATAAATTAAAACAATATATTTTGCATATTTAAAGCATTATCATTGCAATATATTATTATGAGAAATAAAGTGACTTTGTCTTTTGATACACACGTGAGTGTGAGTGAAAACTTTGTAGTTTTTTCCACATATATTTAATTTATACATTTATTAATTAATTGTATACATTTATTTAAATCACAATTCAAAACATATTTAAAAAAATACTTTACAAAGACCCACCAAGCCACTGTGTGTCTTGTGTGTCTTGTCGGTGGAGTTCTTCTTTAATACATTTTTTTATTGTTTTTAACTATTTTAACCTAATATATACACAAAAAAGAGAGAAAATTAAGAATTTATACATTTTACAATTTTCTCTTGATCATTTACCCATTCTTTTATTTTGCCTTTATTCCATTTTTTTTGACCTCTAACATCCGTCGGCAACAAATTAAAAATGTTCGGAATGATATATTGCAGCGTTCGACTCCCATATTTACTGTTGATTCTTGGGACTATCAAACCTTCGTTATGTGTAAATCGTGTATCACGGATGTGTACTAAAAGATTTCGATATTTTAGTGTAGTTTGTTTATTTTACCAGTGACTGGTTTTAATTCTTACCGACGCCAGTCTGATAATGTCGATATCACCGAAATTCGGTCATCGGTCAAGTAAAATAAGTGTGGAAAAAATTATGTGTAATTAAAGAAAATAATAAAGAATAAAATTTCAACTATAGAGTTTATCCCCCGATACGCATATCGCTCACTCCTTTCAAGAACGTCATAAATCAAAAATAGTCAATTTTTAGTTGTGCATGTTTTTGGAATGCCCAGAATATGTACTATATCCCAGCAAAAGAGGCAAATTTTATGTTAATATTTATCCGCTATAGGGCTAAAAGTGTTGTTTTTGCATTTTGAAGAAAAGGTATTGTTTAATTCATTTTTTTTAAATACATAATATTTTTCAAATGGAGAAAAAACCTTCAGGTTTTACCTAAAAAGATCTGTTGCACAGTAAAAAGTTCAGTAAGTGGCTTGATGTTTATTTTTAATACATTGTATTATATTTTTAAACTTTAAAAACGTTCTCCCGAAAAATCATGTATTTTGATTTATGACATTCTTAAAAGGAGTGAGCGAGTTGTTTAGTTTATCCGCCGATACGTGCATATGTATTTCCGATATTCTTCTTATAAGATTAATAATTCATTGAAAACTGCCCGATATATAAAATTGATGTAACGTTTACAATTAATGATGATCGTAAATTCAATAAAGATATTCGTTACATCGATCAATCTTGCTGGACCCATCGTGGATGAAAATTTTCAAACTTGATCTAACTCGGCAATAAACCATAAATTAACGAGTTTAACCTTTGTTAGGTTAATTGGTCTTGTAACAAACAAAAGCACGCTCGTTTATCTCTGCATGGGGCTTGGTAACACTTCTACCCTCAAATCATGGATCTAGAAATATCGAGATAATTTAACAAAACTAATCCACATTTTTTTATGGGCAAGTACAATATTATAATACCTACTTGAAAATTGGATCCTAGGTAGCATGGGAATGTGGCCAATGTCCATACAATAAGTGCAGCATTGAGCTGGTGAATCAAGGATGAAAGTAGACTGAATGCAATCCAAATTCGATCTCTCAGACGAATGTGCGCAAAAAAGTATGAGAGATGTTTGAATGATATGAGGAAAAAGAAAGGTGTGTTTAGGTGGTTTGGGCACGTGAATCAAATGAGTAAAGAACGAATGGTAAAATAAATTTTTAATCAAATGTGGTCGGTAATAGAAGCATTAAAGGACCGAAAAAAACTTGGCAGAGTCAAGTGTTTCAAATATGTACTTGAAAATGGTCAGGTCAGGAGTCGGGATAATCGGCGGGTATGTGTGAGGAGATGCATGCATGTGGAAGAGGCGAAGATTGTTTGCAGACATATTTGTGTGGCTTCCTATTCTCTCTTCATACCCTTGCGTGGTAGCAACTTGAAGGTTAGTGTATATGTGTGTATCATTCGTAAGGTGAATAATCCAGTATCCGATATACTGAATAAATAATATACTGTCTTACCTAAAACTTTATTACATTACACTATCCTCAAACTAAGTTCTTAGTTAGCGTTTTGCGGTGAAGTGTTTCTTGTTTTAATGGACAAAATATAACCACCTTTTAGTCATAAAAACAGTTTCAACGATAAAAAAATCATTTGAAAATTCATCAAACACTAAGCGGCTCTCTCCTCGCTCGCAGTTATCCATTTAAAAAATATATTTATGAGTTTTTTGCTATGTTGTTTACGGTCGTCTAATTTATTCGACTGGACTAATAATAAAAATACAATTAGGTGCTTGTATTTTAATAAAACGAAATTAAATCTTCCATGACACCGAGAAAAATGAGAATTACTTGAGAGTTTCCAAGCATGAGGGATGATGGGAATTTCGACGAAAATTGGATGAAACTTCCTGGAATATTTGAGACAATTGAATAAGACTTTGGTATTTATCATCTACTTAAACTTCAGTGAGATATTTCCTTTTAAACTTGGGGAGAGAAAGTCCTCCGAAAAGAACTTTTTACCTTGTCTTGGATGTACCGCCTTTATTTGGGGCATATTATTAAGAAATAAATAATTTGAGCATATAATGTTCTTGGTTTTTTTTTCAACTAGAATTAAATTTAAGCTACAATTTCACTAGTAATTGAAGCACTATGTTTCGAAATTGAACCATATATCACGCACTCCTTTCAACAACATCATAAATCAAAAAACTTGAATTTTCAGGATTTCGTTTTTAAAGTTTAAAATATAATAAAATAATAAAATTCAATCGGTTTTAGACAGTTTCAGTAAATATTTCAATAACATATCGCTCACTCCTTTCAAGAACGTCATAAATCAAAATATTTGATTTTTCAGGAGAGCGTTTTTAAAGTTCAAAAATATAATACAATGTATTAGAAAAAAATATCAAGCTACTTATTAAACTCTTTACTGTGCAAAAGATCTTTTTAGGTAAAACCTAAGGGTTTTTTCTCCATTTGAAAAATACTTCAGTGTTTTCTTTAAAAAAATAATTAAACAAAACCTTTTCTTCAAAATGCAAAAATAACACTTTCTTCCCTGTAGGGTGTAAATATTAAGTAAAAAATATGCCGCTTTTGCTGGGATATAGTACATTTTCTAGGTATTCTGAAAAGACGCACAACTGAAAATTGATTTTTGATATAAGACGTTGTTGAAAGGAGTGAGTGGTATATCTAGAAGTTTCAAGAATTTGAGTAGTGTTGTTGTCAATCGTGGGTAGAATTGTTGAATGTTACACGTGTGTACAGTGATCACTTAAACCTATGACGGTCGTAAGCCCCGTAAATGCCTAGACGTCCACTAATTTCTTCATCTTTGTTGAGATGTCAAAAATATTTTTTTTTTAAAAACTCCTGTAATAACCCAGATTTGTGAACAAGTATTTGGACAAACTCAAAATGTTGTAAAAATACTTCTCCTGTTTGAAAATAAACGTAAATACGAACATACGTAGCAAAAATTGAAGTTAGGTTTGTAATTTCGCTGAATGTTTTCTATTATTTATGTATTTACTAAATTAAAAATAAAACACTTCTTTTTAACCACTAGTTTTGGAAGCCACAGATGCTTCCATCTACGGGTTGAAATATAAACTTAGTTTATATTTAAACCATTAGATAGAAGCAACTGTAGCTTCCAAAGCTAGTCGTAACAATAAAATACTAAAGTGGTAAATAAAAGGATTTTTTATACTTGAAAAAATAAATAAATAAAAGAAAACATTAAGTGAAATTATAATTCATTTTCCTTCGAACCCTTATCCGCACCCCAATGGTGCATAGGGCACTTCATCATATAAACGCAGTGTTATCTTGATCGTTAACACACGAAGGAAAGGTGATCAGCCCTCCACTTCAGGTACCAGTCCAGGGTAATATTGAATAAATATTAGAGTGAAAAAATCACTTATATTTATTAGACCCCCCTCTGGGAATCGAACTAAGTAAATTATTTGTGAAATTACCTCAATTTTTACAAATAATTTACTTAATTAGCATTTCCGTATTCGTGTTAACGATTTTTTTTCTAAATGGGCGAAGTTTTTCTACCGTTTTAATTAAACTGTAGCTTTTACTGCTCTATATTATTTTTTTTCTTTTGTTGTTTTCGATTACGTGTGGAATTAACCCATGAGATCGTTATTACAGTCAACTTGCTGTTGCTTGCTGTCACATTGTGTAGCGTCTGTGGGGAAATTAGCATCCCGTTAGTAGTCCGATCACGTGCAAATATAAGGAACCGTATGCCAGCTTCCACCATTCCGAATGCTCTTCATAGGTATCTTTTTACCTTAATTTCAATAAGCACGATATAAAAAAATTCATTAGTAAAGCCCGATGAAAACTTTATGGAACACTCTCCTTATCATTCCTTGTTTACTTTGTGTAATACCACTTTTATAAACACTTATTTTTGACTGCCTCCGTAGTGTAATGGTCAGCACGCTCGGCTACCGTTCTGGAGGTCCCGGGTTCGATTCCCAAGGGGGGTAAAATAAATATAAGTGATTTATTCACTGTAATATTTATTCAATAATACCATGGACTGGTACCTGAAGCGGAGGCCTGATCACCTTTCCTTCATGTGTAAACGATCAAGATAACACTGCGTTTATATGACACAGTGCCCTATGCATCATTGGGGTGCGGATAAGGGTTTTATTTATTTTTTTTTTGACTACCTGTTTCGAAAAATAATTCCATCATCAGGTCATTTAAATAAAATTATAACGATTTGTCATTTACATAAAAAAAAAATTTTGAAAGAGATAAAGACGACAAATGAATCACAATGGGAATTTTTCAAAAGTGGACTCGAAGTTAAATTTAGCGTGTTATTTACTATGGGTAAGTCTTTATTGATTGTTTTCCTTTTTTTCTAATTTTTCTAGATTATCTAAACAAAGACCAGTTTTATTTATGTACGTGTTAAATTTCTATACCCGTTGATTTATTAAAATTATAGTCTTCAGATATAAGGTGTTGATTCATTTGTCGTCTTTGTCTCTTTCAAAAATTTTATTGTTATACAAAAATCAAACCGTAATAATTTTATTTTAATGACCTGATGATGGAATAATTTTCCGAAACCAGTAGTCACGAATAAATGTTTATAAAAGTGGTATTACACAAAGTAAACAATGGATGACAAGGAGAGTGTTTTTATTACCATTCCACACAGTTATCAATGCATTTTATATACAAAATATGTTAAATAAATGATATTTTTTGTTTTTTCTTACTGTTATTTATGGAACATTTATATTAATTATGAAAATCAACGAAAATTTCATTTGTCACTTGATTGAATTTTCAATCCGGTGACAGCTGTTGTACCTTGTAATATTTAGCTTAATTACACATTTATTATTTGTATAATAATTAATCGTAAAATATACGGTGAAAATTCTTTGTTCATAAATTCCGTATTTATCAAAGTATTTACTGGTACCAAGTATTAGAGTGGTGTTTACCAAGTAAAATTTAAATTAAAAATAGATTAAGTACTAAAGTATAATAATTTTATTCGATATGGTATTTTTGTATCATTTTTTATACGTAAGATATATATACATATTATATTAACGATGAGTAATCCATTTCTCATTTTGTGACTTAGGATTAAGGGTTAACAAGACTGAAACATAATTAAGAAAAATATTTTTAAAATATAAAAAAAGTACACAAAACTAAAACAGGCCAAAATACAAAATATATAACGATTAACGGGTAAAGTAAACAGGCATAAAAAACATAATGAAACAAATGAGAAATTCTAACTAATCACTTACAAAATATCTTTCCATAAAGTATTTTTTTAGTTCTTTTATTTTGGATCCCTGACTGGGTTCTATTTTATGTACATATCGCTCACTCCTTTCCAGAACGTCATAAATCAAAAAACTTGATTTTCCAGGAGATCGTTTTTAAAGTTTGAAAATAAAATGAAATGTATTAAAAATGAATATCAAGCCACTTATTGAACTTTTTACTGTGCAACAGATCTTTTTAGGTAAAACCTGAATGTTTTTTCTCCATTTGAAAAATATTTAGTTTATTTAAAAAAATAATAAAACAATACCTTTTCTTCAAATTGCAAAAACAACCGTTTCTGCCCTGTAGCGGGTAAATATTAAGTTAAAATTATACCCCTTTTGCTGGGATATAGTACATTTTCTGGGCATTCCGAAAACATGCACAACTGAAATTTGACGATTTTTGATTTATGACGTTCTTGAAAGAAGTGAGCGATATGTCAGATGCCTGGTTAAATTGGTATAGGCAATATATTTTAAGGACCTTACTCCAAACTCAGTTGTGGTTATCTGCTCCACATTTCTTTTATTATGTCCTCGTGTATTACAATGACGAATTTCTCTGTTAAAAATCGGTTTGGTGTTACTATGAGTCGTTTCAAACATTATTTGAAGCATTGTATTTGTAATCTCATATGTTAGGAGAATGTCAAAAGGTATTATGTTCGAGCTCAAATAAATGTCTTTTACGTGAGTGGTGTATGGTAGACGAAATATATTTCTTATAGCTCTATTTTGCATAACTTGTATTTCGGAAATTCTCTTCTTTGTTGTGAAACCCCAGATACAGCAAAGGTATGACAGGTGGGAATGTAGGTGGGAATGAGTTGCTGGCTTTAATATTTTTATTTTTATTTTACTTTAAGATCTTGTTGATTTTTATTATGTATTCAGTATTCGTTCATCCTTCAGGAATGGGTAGTAACGAATATGGAAAATCAACTTTACAGCCATTTCAGGAAGACTGAATTTATATAATGAAGTATTCAGCACGTAATGCGGTTGTACGAGCAATGTATCGTGAAATCTCCCGACGAGTAATTCCAACTCACTAATAACTCAAAGCATTCATGTAAAAATTAAATAAACATGAAAACATAGCGTATTTAAAGAGCTTACATGAACATACTAATGCAGGTACTTCAACATGGAGATCAAAACAATTATTTGCTAAAATTCCGTTGTTTTATTACATTATAATATAACTTTTAATGGATATTTCCTTAGAAAAATCAATATTCATTCGCCCCCAAATAAAACCTGTTATCATGTCGTATGTGAATCTTATAAAAGTAAATTAAATTAAATTATCAGGCTCTCTCCTGAAAACATGTGAAATAAATCGGAAAAATCTCGAAAGCTCGTAACTGATGACAGCTCCTTCAATCAAAGTTCCACAACTATCAAAATTTCAACCATCATACGAAAGGAATCTAACGACAGTTGCGTATGTACAATTTTTAAAACAAATGCAATATGGATGTTCAATAATGGGCCAAATGTATAAAGTGATCACAAAAGCCAGCCAAATGCCAGGCCGTGAGCCCTGGAATGCTCATACAACCATCTTGCCAACACACATTGGTACATACATACTTAGGTATAAAATTCTAACTTTTTAATAAAACCTGTACCACCTCAAAGGACCAAAACATATATAATATAAATTTGAAATATATTTTAGTAAAATTTTACATAAAATGAAGTGTGCCATCTAATTTTTATATTATATCATAGAAAATGTTATCAATGATTGCATTGAGAGAGAATCATAATAAAACGAGGAAGGTTTTTGCAAGAGCCATGAATGTACTTGTACATATATATTATTAAAAAAGGTAGTGTCACTTTAAATCATCTTTGGATAGAAAGGGTTTAATAGATTTTCAGTACAAATTTAGCTTTCAAACTGTAAGAAAATTGTGCAATTGTATTGGAGAATCATTGATGTGAACTTCTTTCAGCTGGAGTAGAAGATGAATCACAACTTAGATTTCATTTGATTGATTTATATTAAACTAGATGTTATGCTCATATGTATATGAAAACAACCCTCGGAAGAAATGCCATATTGTAGCAGTAAGTTCGTCACAATACTCGTAATGTGTATCGTACAGATCAATTATAGATTGCGTAGTAAGTCTAGAGTGGCAATGGATAGTACATGTTGCAAGACAAGACCCCAGAAAATGGATCTCTAAAATTTTAAGATGTAAACCTTGGGAGAATAAAAGATGCCTCAGAAGACCTCAAAAAAGATGGTCCGACGACATAGCCGCTGTGGGGAAAAAAAACTGTCTGCAAACAGTAAACTACCGAAAAAAAAGGATACGGAAGAAGTCTTTATTCTCAGTGGAGAACAGAGGGTTAAATAAGAAAAAGAAGACAAAAGAATAGTATTTATTAATATATTTAAAGCATTTTATTGTAATTTTTATAGAAATTACTGGTAATAAAGGTACAAGTATAATTTTCTGTATAAAATTATTAAGTATACTTAAGTATGAAATTCTAACTTTTTTTATAAAACCTGTACCACCTCAAAGGACCAAAACATATATAATATTAATTTGAAATATATTTTAGTAAAATTTTACATAAAATGATGTGTGCCATCTACTTTTTATATTATATCATAGAATCATAATAAAACGAGGAAGGTTTTTGCAAGAGCGATGAAAATGAAATACTTTCTTTCACCACCTAAAGTTCACAAAACAGCCTGTCAGAGCTGTAAAAAGGCTTTTTTGTAAGATTTGCTGATAAACAAAAGGAGCATTGGAATAAGTCGGAATTAACTGGCATTAACAACACCTGGTCCAGACGGGACATAAATTAGATCTTGATCCCTTAACCCTACAAATGCCAAAAAATTACATCGAGTGCATGATTAAAAAGGCCATAGAAATTCTTGAACACCCTGACAAAATAAAGATGTGGCCTCGAGCTTTATTCAACTTTCTACTACTTCTACAACCATCACGCAATTAAATTAAAATAATAACTAAACATATAAGATTTTATAAAAAAAACTGAAACATTATTTTTAACCTTCTTCTACTTTTTTTTGTAGATCCTAAGGATCTGTTTGTGCCTCCGCCTGTCGCTCTTGGGATGTTGACTCCCAGCTATATATTCACCTTTTTGGAGGTCTGCCTGGGGGTCTGCGTCCTTCAGGGTTTCCTTGAAGGGCGATACGTGGAAGTCTGTCTTCTGACATTCTGTTTATATGCTCATTCCAGTATCGCCTTCGTTGTCGTCCCCACCTCACGATATCTTCCGTCTTTCACATGCTCCGGATATCAATATTGCTCTGTCACCAATTTTATTTTTTGTCCTTTTTATAAAAACTGGTTTCGACAAGCACCTTGTCATCTTCAGGGATGGATACCTACCCACGGACCTCATGAGGTATTCTCTCATTTTCCTTTCGACGACGAGAATTTTTGTCAGGGAGGCGCCAGACCAAAAGAGTTTGGGAACCTACGGTCCAGTATTACAGTAACGTTTTTTATTATTATTTATTTATAGAATGTAATGGAAATGTCAACATTGCGATTGAATTACTTGTAGTTTATTTTTTATCCGGGTTCATTTATGTTTCAAAAAAAGGAAAATATAAATGGACCTTTTTCGAGCTGTCAATACATTCCATATAATATTATGAACCAATTTTTACCTTTCGCTAGACGTATCAAGTGTACAAAAAAGGGATCTCAATATTTTATTCATGTGATATGGAACATGGTACCTATATACCCATATACTTTTTTGTGTATATTATGTTAAATAAGGTAAAATAATTTAAAACGTATCTAAAAATAATTCTACCGAGAAGACACATAAGGTGGCTTGGTGGGTCTCTGCAAAAAAGTCAATTATGTTCTTGAAACCGATATTTAACCAGTCAGTCTGACGACATCTAACCAACCAGTCTGATGATGTCAGTTACGACGAAACCCGGTTAATGGTCAAAAAAAATTAATGTAGAAAAAGTTGCATAGTCGTTATTTTATTCAATTGATGATTTAAATTTTTTTTAAAAATTGACGTTCATAAAATAAATATTACGTTATATTAAAGACCTTCGTCATAAAGTAACAAACGTAGCGATTGTGTTACCTTTATTATTATAACAAGGGGATGAATCACCTGAATCGTCACGTCCCAAAGGGCGGGGTTGATATGAGCTTTTCTCAAATTCTGATCTGAGCTTTAGAAAATCTTGTGGAATACAGACCGCTACCTCCACGACGAGAAATTCCTCTCGGATTTACTTTATTTGACAGTCTAACACCGGAATCCAGCTGATCTTATGGGATCACGTGCGTAAAGCGTGTTTAATTTATTTCTCAAAATCTCACTATTGAGAATGTACGTCACGATTTTGTGATTTATACAATTTACTAACATAGAAATGTACTACGTTTTTCGATATATTTTTTCTATCCGAAAATGAATGGAATAGTTTACACTCCATTTCTTCAAATGAGAAATAAGATGCTATTCTTTTTCGTAATACAACAACTAATAAAAAATTGCAGACTTTGCCTAAAAACATATTTTTTTGCATTGACTGTGTATGAAATAGGTTTTTTTTTTCAAATAAAACAATTATATTTATTCTAAATTATTATAGAAAACACTTGTTTTTTAACCACTTGAGTTTATTTTAGACTAGTTTCGGAAGCTAAGCTTCATCTTCAGGTCTGAATGTAAACATTTGTAAGGTCTAAATTTCAACATTATGTGTTAAAAAAACAAGTGTTTTCTTAAAATAATTTCAACATGTCTTACCACAAAGTAAATGCCGAAACGATAAACAAAATATTTATTCCAGTTGAGCTGTGGGTAAAATATTTAGGTTGACATATTGTTTTCAATTACAACGTATTAACAAATTAAATAAATATGGTGATCAAAGAAAAAATGCAAGAGTGAGATAAGTTTTATCGATAAAATTAAGACAGGTGTGTTGAGATGGTTTAGGCATATAAATTGTTAAAGTGAAAAAAGAAAAGTAAAACAAATTTACGAGGTGAATGTTGCTCGTAATAAAAACAAAGGAAGACCGAGGAAAACTTGGCGTGATCGAGTATTTTAAATACCTGAAAGTGGTCAGTTCAGTAGCTGAAATAATCGTCTAGTATGTATGAAGAAATACATGTGGAAGACATGTGAATTAGTGTGGCGTTCTATTCTCTCTGCTCCCTCTTGCGGGGTTAGTTGGTTTGAAAAATAAATATAAAAATATAGTAAATCATAAAGCGTTATTCTGGAGAGATGATGTGAGAAGATCAACTCACTGGTGAAAAAACACTTGACTTTGAAGCACAGTTTCGTGTTATCGAATGTCAAACTACAAACTACGGTATATTATTTAACCTTTGAAAAGCACCTATCACCAATTTATTAAAATAATAATCAAAACTTGCAAAAATATCAATCATTATACTTCCACCGCCGAAATGAAATGTGGAGGTCCTCACCAAAACGTTACATTTCTATTATAAATGATTTTAAGTAATCAGGAATTCTAGCTTGTAAAATTGTTACGTTTTGGTGCAATTTAATGATTTCATATTGGTTTATTTCAGAATAGGTCACGTTTTTTCGCAAAATTTAATTAAAATTCATATAGAAGACAGTGAACAGAACAGGTTTGTATTTAAAATATTTTTTGTGCAATATTGGACATATAACTTTTTGGTGAGGACCTTCACATTTAACCTTTGAAAGGCACCTATCAAAAAATTATAAATTTATTTTATCGCATCTTCAATAAATATTTTGATAGAATACAGTAAACAGAACAGATTTGCATTTCGAGGATTTTTTGTGCAATATTGAAAATGTAACTTTTTTGCGAGGAACTCCACATTTAACCTTTGTAAAGAACCTATCACAAATTTATTAAAACAAAAATCAAAACTAACAAAGATATCAAGCATTATACCTCCTCCACCCATAAAATGAAATGTAAATGAACTAATTCGTAATTAAAATTGATTGCTCCTTTTTCGAAAAACTTTGCTAATTCTCGTAATAATAATTAATAATTCCTCGTATTTTGCGGAGGCGATCCCACGAAAAGGAATTGACGAAAAACTTTACCTTTTTTTCAGTCTGGAAGTAAAATGAACAAAGTTTGCAAATCTGGTCTCAGACTCGGAGGGGGAAGTTTTAATAGCAATAAGATGCCTCCGAACTTTCAAAAGTTCCGACTGATGATGTTTCGACCATGTTTTGTTTATCTGGCGAGAAAATAATCTGAAGGGGATCGGAAATATATTAACTAAATTAAAATACAGGGTGCGACGTAAGACCTTTTTTATTTTAAAGATCCATATTGAATGACTTGTTGATGATATTCAAAATTAAATTGTAAAATGTTTACGCATAAAATGTAGTCTTAAGTCCCAACTGAATGATCTCTAAATCTAGGTAACGCAAGAAAAAGAGTTATTCGAGTTATAATGGATTGAGAGTTAAAAATTTAAAAAAAAATCCAATATGTATTCTTCGAAAACATCGAGCGTGGAAAGATGTGTTACCTCGCGGTTTTCGACAGTAAAAATGTAATTTAGTAGACTCTAAAAATCAGTGTTTGATTTTAACATAAAATACACAAGTTTTTTAAAAATATTTTTAACAAATAAATGAATTTCAGAAAGAAAAAATATAGGGTATTCTTTTTACTCATTAAGGAAAACTTGCCTTTCCACTTGTAAAAATAAGCCTTTTAACTAAACAATTACAAAATTATTCTAGCAAATAAACGAAGTTTATCTAACCAAGCTTGCTGACTAATAAAAATTGCATGAGATAAGGTAATAAGAGAACCTAACCACGCCTCCTCGCAACCACCCTTTGCAATATGGTACATCTTTATACCGCAATTATCTTATGTTTATATTAATACTCTCTGAAACCCTTTAACAATGAAATTTAAGGAATTACTTTATATCTAAGTACGTAGTATGAGTTTCTCCAGGGCAAGCTTGGCTACAAAAGTTTAGAGACTAGAGAGGATGTATTTCATTACGCATTTTTATCGATTGTTGCGCTGTATGATCGATAATCCTGAAATTCCTTGATCTATTATTCAATATTGTGACACAATACACATGAGTTCACAATATTTAACATTTATGTTTATTGAGGAAAGCTTTAAGCAGAGCCTCTTTTGTTTGTGTGCAAAATTATATTCACATTCTGAGAACCGCCTGAAAACATGATTTTCATTTTTTTATGTGGCTTTAGTGTACCAGTTATTTTATTTATAACATTTTGAGTGTATCCAAGTACTTGTTCACAAATATTGTTCACTTGAGAGCTATTTTTACATTTTTGACATCTCAACATAGATATCATATTCTTCTTCGTCTATGTTGACATGTCAAAAATGTTAAAAAAAAACTCTAGAGTGAAAATAATTCAGATTTGTGAAAAAGTATTTGGGCATACTTAAAATGTCGGAAAGGGTAAGATTAGACAAATATTACAGTGGAAAAACATTTGTATTTATTTTGACGCCTTTGAGAATTGAACTCGGAACCTCTAGCTTGGTAGCCAAACGTTCTAACCACACTACACTATAGAGTCATTGAATTGACATTTAAAATTTCCGGATTTTTTTGGACTTTTTCAGTGTTTCAAGCATGTTTATTATCGCAGAACGAAGCTGAAAAGAATTTTCAAGAAGCTTGAAAAAAGTTAATGTAATTTATTTTGTTTTGTTCATGTTGTATGTCAAAGGTAAGGTAAAAGTTCGTAAGGTGTGGGAATAGAAATATTTCTAACGTCTTTACGAGTTTGGGATAAGAATGACCATTAGGAGATGAGAAGAAATGGGATTAGAGGAACAATCCCACGACAGGAAAAGTTCTTTCAAATGTTTTAGACGTGT
The DNA here is from genome assembly GCF_059751285.1 of Brachycentrus maculatus. Lineage (NCBI taxonomy): Eukaryota > Metazoa > Arthropoda > Insecta > Trichoptera > Brachycentridae > Brachycentrus > Brachycentrus maculatus. The sequence continues at coordinate 158,666 of NW_028281106.1, forward strand.
TGTCAAAATGAGCGAGTATAACAAACAAGCATTATTTTTACTTCCATTTATTCCACCTCTACAGCAGTGTTCCGCAAAGTGTGTGCCGTGGCACAACTGATCGGACATTAAAACTGATCGGACATTAAAACTGAAATTTTCCTAAACAGAGCTAGCACATTTTTGGCTGCATATAAAAAATTAAATATCCACCTGCTTTCAAAGCGCGCTATTGAAATTCTTTTACAATTTGCCACGTCTTACTTGCGCGAATTGGGATTTTCGACTCTAACTGCTATCAAAACTGAAATTTTCCCACACAAAGCTAGTATATTTTTGCTGCATATGAAAAATCAATATCCACTGCTTTCAAAGCGTGCTATTGAAATTCTTTTACAATTTGCCACGTCTTACTTGTGCGAATTGGGATTTTCGACTCTAACTGCTTTCAAAACTGAAAGTTTCCCAAACAAAGCTAGTATATTTTTGCTGCATATGAAAAATCAATATCCACTGCTTTCAAAGCGTACTATTGAAATTCTTTTACAATTTGCCACGACTTACTTGTGCAAATTGGGATTTTCGACTCTAACTGCTATCAAAACTGAAATTTTCCCAAACAAAGCTAGTATATTTTTGCTGCATATGAAAAATTAATATCCACTGCTTTCAAAGCGTGCTATTGCAATTATTTTACCATGTGACACGACTTACTTGTGCGAATTGGGATTTTCAACTCTAACTGCTGTTAAAACTGAAAATTTTCGAAACAAAGCTAGTAGGTACATTTTGGCTGCATATAAAAAAAAATATCCACTGCTTTCAAAGCGTGCTATTCAAATTATTTTACAATTTGCCACGACTTACTTGTGCGAATTAAGATTTTCGATTAATAATAATAAAAAAGAGAACGCATGAGGACGATCAACGAAGAGATGAGAGCAACCTTATCAACTATTGCTCAAAATGTTAATCGCTTGTGCTCAGTTAAGCCGCCTTAGATATTGCATTAAACATGTTTTCGCATTATATTAATTTGAATAATAATTCAATATTTAATTAACTTTTGTTTTTATCTTTGGTGTACCTCTAAAATTTCTTGATTTGGCAAGTGTACCTTGAACAGAAAAAGTTTGCGGAACACTGCTCTACAGGAAAACGACGCGTCAGTTAGTTAGTTAGCTATACGAAAGAATAATACTCGTAATTACGGAAAGTGATCAATTAATCAATAATAAAATATAAATTATAAAATATAAACTGGTCAGGTTAGGAGTCGTAACAATCGGCGGGTATGTATGAGGAGATGCATGAACGTGGAAGAGACGAAGAAGGTTTGCAAGGACAGAGTGTTGTGGCGCTCTATTCTCTCTGCCAACCCCTGCGGGGAAGCGACGTGATGGTAAGTTAGTTTTTTTATAAAATATAAATAGTGAAAGATGCTTCTGGAATCAGCCTTGAATAGCGAATGCTGGAAAAAAATAATAATTCAACTACAAATCCGACTTGTAGTTGAATCATTGATTTCTTCCATAAAGAAATAAACGTATTTTTAATAATTGTAAAATATTATTGATTGATTGTTCAAAATACAAGTATTAACAATATTTTTATTATATCCAAATCATGTTTTTCATTTGTGAGGTTTGAACACTCAAAATGTTGTAAATAAATAACCAGTTAAAATAAAACTTGAAAAATACGTTTTCTACATTCTTTTTTGACATCTCAACATCAATGAAGAAAAATATGGAAGTCTAGAAATTTACGGTGCTTACGGCCGTCATAGGCTGGTTTAAGTGATCACTTATTCACATTCACCAATTCTACCCATGATTGACAACCACACTACTCAAATTCTTGGAACTTCTATATAATATATATTGTTCAAATTTGAAACATAGTGGTTGAATCACAAGAATTTCACAAGAGACAGATATCTCCATAGAGACCATAGACATGGTGAGATGAAAAAAGTTTTTTTAGTGTCATACAATCATTTTTCCACACATTTATCTGGGGGAACGCATTTCTACAAATATTCTTAATTTTCTTATTATATAACGTGGTATTCACATACTACAATAAAATTTAAGTAAACTTTAAAATAATTAACCAGTAAATTTCTCTAAATTTATTAGGGTGGGTACTCGTTAAATGATAATTGTTCTTGACAACGGAAAACAAAGGTTAAATTAATTTTATTTGTCGTTTGGTCCCTAATATAATAATAGGGATGAAAATCTGATGTCTATTTACTTTCAGCGACTAAGAACAATGGACCACACCGGTCATTGTTTCGTGAAACCCTTAAAAAAATTAACCTTGGGCTATTTGTAAAATCATAAAATATTCACTTATATATACATAGCTATTTTTACAATAAATATTATTAACATTCTAATAAGTATATATTATTTTTTTGTTGTTTTAACAATTTTTTTTAATGAATGTTTTTATTTCTTGAACGTTTTTCGCAGATACTTTGTGGCACATTTTATAATTTTTATGGAGTTAAACAACTTTGTTTTAACCACTTTTTATTGGTACACTTTATCCAACCGGTTTCGACAAGAACCTTGTCATCATCAGGGTTTATGTAGTAAATTCTAAAACATTGAAATACTCATAGTTAGATTATAGTTAATTACCCTTCCCTTACGATACCAAAAACTTTCACGCACTCGTACACCATATGAAAATATGATTTAAAAATATAAATGTTTTTATGTTTGAAAAGACAGAATGGAGTAGCGATCTTTTCTTTCTACCTGCCCCTGTGGCGTTATGAGTTAGTTAGTTAGTTAGGTTTCTTTGTATTTTGTTTCGATTTCATTTATTTATATTTCGTTATGTAAGTAATATTAATTATTCACTTTTGTGATTATTTCTCGTTATTTAAAAATATATACGGATAATAAATAATCGGCGAATATCTTATACTTCAGTTAATCATAATCCATTATTATACCCTCTCTAAACACAAGTATCTACTTTATTACAGAGGTAGAAACGTTATATTTGAAATGTATTGTATATTTACCAACTACTTTGTATTATTTAAATATCGTAGTCGTACAGGAGAAAGTGACCAACTGACAAAACGTAAAATGTTCAGGAGGGCCATTTAAGTCACTTTTACTTGGAAAGAAAATAAATATCAATGCAGTTAGTCATTTTTTATACAATTTATATATTATATTTGGGATTTTTTTTGGGTAATATTAAGCTAGTAATATATCAAATAGTCAATAGTCACGTTTTTGTAAAACAATGCACGTAGTCACTTTCTCTTGTATGACTACGATATGTATTTTGATTTAAAAAAAAAACAGTATTACCAATCAATGACAAAATAAATATTGAATAAACATAATATTTTTTAAGTGAATTTTATTTTGTATTTCTTTTGAGATGTTCTCCTAGTCTGTTTTTCAAACTAAATATATATCTTTCAGTTTCATTTCTATTACGTGTACGGTGCTGCGTGTTCAATTTTTTTTAAAACAATTATCTTATTTATAAAAATTGTCATATTTTTCAAAGCTTTCGGGTGGATTCAAAGTATGAAATGGGATCGGATTCCTTGTATTATACATGGTAAAAACAGTGAAGGACATTTGTAACATCAACCAGCTAGGATACCAAAACCTTCTTTAAGCGGGACGGAAGGTCTGTTGTGTTGACGACAGTCAACAGTCCGGCTTCTCCTGAGGAGCTTTACGTGGTTTCCTCCCAGCAATGAGCAAATGCTGAGTAGTTTTCGATTAGTTCACACTAGATCATCCCTCCTGTTTTAACACAGATAAAAAAGTAGTAGTTAGAAGAAATAAATATTCGCTAATTGATTTATAAATCTTATACATAATAAGCAATGTAATTAATAAATGCATCTCCAATCTAAAAAAACTTATTAAGACCAAAATTTGAAATTCTGTGCTGTTTATACGATTTTTTTAAAACATAAAATTTCTTTTTGGGGGTGATAAAAACTGTAATAACTCTCTCCTTTATCTCGCTTTAACCCACTGTGTTTATTTTTAAAAATTTATTAATATATGTATTAAAATTTTAAATTGTAGGGAGGGTAGTGTGAAATATTACGGTGCCAGCAGATTTTACAAGAGAAGTGAGCAGAGCTTTTTTGATGGCCTTATTTCGACGAGACAATTTTTACAGAGTTTCATATTAACCACATTAAGGAAACGATAACCACAGGCGCCATATTATAAAGCTCAAGCTTTTCAAACAAAGTACACATATAAAATTAACGTTCCTTTTGAGAGGGTTGTAAAATTTAACATAAATATTTTAAGATGTATAAATAAATCATTATAAACCCAAATTTAATCAGTCACACGCTTGAAAAATATGAAACATGCCTTATATTATATTTTGAATACTTTAAACAGTTTAATATTTCATTTATTTAATAAAGTTACATTTTTAAATACAACATAATACATTTTCTAAACATTTATACATATGGCAAACTTAGTTTTAGATTCGCTGTGCCTCTCCAAATAAGAGACTGAGCTCTTGTGCTTGGAGATGGACTTACCCTCATGGTTTAATGTTTTATATAATTAATGGTATAATAGTCTTTTTATATATTTTTTCAAGATTTATTTATATTTATTTTATTATGGAAGAAACTTATTCAACTACATTCGGGTTTGTGGTTGAATTATTGACTTCTTCCAGCATTCGCTATTCCAGGCTTATTCCAGAACTCCATAAGCATCTTTCACTATTTGTATTTCCTTATACTTCAAGGATTTCGGTCCAGTTCAATAAGAGTATTCAGAATCTCCGTGGATTTGCAGATTACGGCTTCGTTCCAAAGCATCCAACAAAAATTGTATGAAGTTTCCTTACTGAAGGGGTTTTTCCGTATTTATCTTCCACTGTTGTGACCTCAATTCAGACTCAAACATAAATAGAAATATGTAGGAAATCTTTGAAAGGAAATAAAATTAAGGAAAATCCTAACGCAGCATTTTTCTATATACCATTAACTTATTACTTACAAATTATATTTTTTATTGACATCTCAACATACATAGTGAATATGGGCATTTACGGGGCCTACGACTGTCACGTATGTAAGTGATTTAGATAAGTGTAACCTTCACCAATTCTACCTATGACTGACAGCCACAGTTCTCAAATTCTTGGAATTTATAATTATATTTATACCATAGATGTCTCTAGTGAAATTCTAATCAATAAGCAATTTGTGTATTAATTTTTAAATCAAACACAGATTTTTTGAGTCCACTAAGTAATAATTTTTTTTTAAAACACATAAAAAATAATATTGTGACAATTGTTTCTCTTAGTTATGGCATTTTCAAACGAATGACATTCGTTTGAAAATGCTATAACTCGGCGAAACAATCGTCGCGATATTAATTTTTATCTGTTTTTTTTAGTAAAATACAACTTAGTAAACTATCAATATTTGTGTTTGATTTAATAATAAAAACAAAAATAAAATGGAGTTCTACAAATCAAATGCCAAATCAATAAACACAATTCAAGCAATGTATCTTCGGTGATATATGGAAGGAATGCAAAGCTGAGATAAGCATTGTCGATAAAATTAAGAAATATATGTTAAGATGGTTTGAGCATGTGGAGCGACTGAGTGAAGAAATAATAATAATATAATAAATATAATATGCAATCCCATATAATACATATTACATAAGTGTACCCGAAGCCTACGACTGATTCCTTTGTTTTTATGTAATTAATGATCAACTAAACATTACATCAATTCTAAGCAGTGCCTGATGCACCTTTGGGTGCAGATGAGGGTAAGAAGAAGAAAAAGATTAGTAGTACCTTGCAGTCCTGATGAAGTAGCAAGTGTGACATGATTACAAAGATACAAAAAAAATATGGACTCCGGAATTTCAGCTAGCTATCGCTCGAATAAAATGATATCATTATTTATTGGGTAGGTACCGCGCTGTTTTTTTGTCGTTTGGTTTTTTTTGTCGCATAAATCGTGCGAGGGGGTGCTTTACTTCCCCCGGGAAGCGTCACGTGTTGTCGCCTAAATTAAAAATTATTCTGGCGTTTTGACGGGTCATATGGATAAATTCCCGTCGGTTTGTTTGTAGCAGGAATTTCGCAGGTTATATTTCGCTCCTGTAATATTAGAACCTAAAACGGTAAACTAATTAATTTAAAGCCGAGGTCCAATTTTATCGTGCGACGTTTTCAATTTGTTTTCATCATAAATTCATGTTAAATTAAAACGCTAAACGCAATGAAATCAGAAAATTTAAAATATGACAATTTTGTGTTTTTCTTTGGTAAGATGTTTTATTTTTAATTTATGTTTTACTATTAAGTGGTATTTACCAAGTACAAACAATCAAGTAATTACCAAGTAAATTTAAAATGTATACATATACCACAATGTGACTACGGAATCAAATTAATGGATATTTTGTATTTTGTATAGTTGGAAATAGGGGTAGAGGAGGGCTTTGCGAGTTATTGTATTTTTTTTTAATCCAGTCGAAATATGTTCTCTCAGACGAATGTGTTAGTTAGTCAGGAAATGTTTGTGTGTGTCTCTCTCTCTCTTTCTCTATCAGAATGATGCGTATATTAAACCCAGGTGATGAAAATAATAATTTACCAGCATCTTAGAATTGTTACCAAACGCTTTTACCACTTCAAAAGAGGCATTATTTAAAGTGGCACTTACATGAATTTTATTTAAGATGATTTACACTAATATGCAAATAAGTCCTTTATGGTAATAATACACTTCTTCCAAGCCCTCCATCCCAACTTATCGTCTTTGCAGACTGTTGGGGTCAGCTCTCCTCGTCCTCAGGCTGTAGGTCCTTCTATCATATACAACGTCACCTAGGCCATGCCTTTGTATCATGTTATCTTGCTGTGGCATCCACGATTTTTTGGTCTTCCTCTAGATGTCTTTCCAGGATTTACAATATGTTCAGATTTTCGTAATAATCCAATTAACTTTATGTATTTGAAATACTATTTATTTGTCTGAAAAGATACAATAATTTCATAAATTGATGTCCGTTTTGTAGCCGGAAGGTTGGCACAATTACAAACGTTGTCAACATGTCCCCCTTAGGTTAAACATTGTTATCAAAAATATTTGAGAAAAATCATAAATAGCTTTTTTTGCTTTTAATGTTTATCTGAAAAGTTTACCTAATTAAGCTTGAAGACACTGGATTATTCACCCTACGAACGATATATCAGTATCAGTATATATTATGAATTACATCTCAATTTGAGATGAAACATCTTTAATTTCAAAATAATATATGGTTCGTTGCAAATTGAGCAAACCTATAACATATTGTAAGAAAAAAAAACTTGATGGTTATCGTGAGGTATTTTTCTCACAACCTGTAATAGTCCATTTACGTGAACGTCGTAAATAAAATGGCATAACCACAATACGTTGATGTATAGAAACAGGATGTCCGTTTTCGAGAGGTTTTTGAAAGATACTCGTTTCATTTGGGAAGTCTCCCAAAAACCGTCCAAAAATAGCCTGCAATCTTGTCGTGAAGCACTGCGGTGAAGTCCTTTAATTTTTATTTTATATATGTTGATGGGAGTTGCATTTATTATTTAACCTTGTTTATTATGTACAAGGTTTAAAGATCAATAAGCGGATATTTGTTTCTTCTTTCAAAGGTATATTTTATTATAATCTGTGTTGGAAACAGGACGGATAATCAAGTGTGGGTCAATCAAAAACTTCTCAGGATTTGCTCATTGCTGGGAGTAAACCACGTAAAACTCCTCGGAAGAAGTCGGACTGTTGACTGTCGTCAACAGACCTTCCGTTCCACTAGAAGAGGGTTTGGCATTTTGTGTTCTAGCTTGGTTGATGGTACCAATGTCCTTTACTATTTTTATCATGTACCAGGTCTTAATCAGTTACCCGATTCCATTTTATAGGTCATTGATGAAAAAAAACATCAGAAGAAGCTGGACTGTTGACTATCGTCAGAAGTCTTTTTGGTTTGAATGGATACTAATAATCCCCGTCACATTACTCGTACTAACACTGTATTTGCTGTAGGACGTTATAGAACTAATACTGGCTTATTTTTCCCTATCCCAAAAATGCTCAGAGAATATAACGAAATATCAAAAGACAGCGTGTGTTTCTACAGCAAAGACAGCTATACAAAAAACACATTATCCTCTCAATCTCCAACAGATGTGACTAACTTGCTGGCAATGCCTTATCTTTCTGGACCATGTCTTATGTATATCATCTAAATACCTTTCTGTTAGGGTAAGTTTATTACCTGTTCATTGTTTTAAAAAAGAATATTAGAACCAGTTATATTTTCAAAGTTATTTATTTAATATTTCGCAGCAAATCTTAGTCACAACTGTCATCAAAAAAAGGCGGTCAGTTGGCTTAGCCATGTACTCCGCATGCCTCCCGAAAGCTTTAATTAAGCTTGCCTCCACCTAGGACGACCTCTGCTGACAATTCGTCGGCAGTTCTCGTTAGAACTTCGGGATGCGGATGATAAGGAGCTGGCAGTCGACAGAAAAGCCTGGAGACAGTTTGTGGACTCAATATGCTTCACTACGGGGGCGGATATGGTTTAATTTATTAAAATATTTGACTTTTTTGTTGTTACAGACAGCAACTTCGTGCTCGGCAACGCGCAGGTGCCGACGGTGTACCCGATCGTGTACTGCTCGGACGGGTTCTGCGAGCTGACCGGGTTCAGCCGGGCGCAGATCATGCAGAAGGGGTGCGCCTGCAAGTTCCTGTACGGCTCGGACACCATGGACGAGCACAAGGTGCAGATAGACCAGTCGCTGGAGTCCAAACACGAACTCAAACTGGAGGTCATCTTCTATAAGAAGAACGGTGAGCAAGATTTATGTGATTTTATCCGTATGTATGTGTGTGTGTGTGTGTGTGTGTGTGTGTGTGTGTGTGTGTGTGTATGTGTTTGTATGTGTGTATTTATTTATTGAATGCATGTATAATATATATTAACATACCTCTTTTTTATTATTTTGTGTATTGTTTATTGTATTTTTTTTAGATTATGTTTTTTTCATCGCATAATAAACAATATAAAATATACACCATATGAACCTTAGATGCCTGAATTATGCACAGTTCATCTCAAGATTTGATATGAATCATTAAATAAAAAAATGAGTAGGTGAGATTCTATCTCAATTTTATCACTTACGAAAATCACCTAAAAATAGTTAATAATGTCTGCTGCTGCTAGGATATTTATTTGAATACTTAAAATAGTTGCTTAAAGTAGTTGAAAAATCAATACTTATGTTCGAAGAATTGGAAAGCAGGTATAAAAATTTCAAAAAAATAAATGTTTAATAAATCATTTTTAAAAACGAGCTAAGTCATTAGCAGCGCCAAGTACCATGAAATGTGATATTTCTGATATAATCAGATTCGGTCCAAAAGACTGGGTCAGAACCCGGTAAGGATGAAGGGTTAGTTTGAAAAAAGGGATATAGAATTTACGTACGTATAAAAATTAACGTAAGCCACGCAACCGGTCACCTGATCCGTAATAAAGATACGAATATTATATTTTGCTGACCCAAATAGGGCTTAGCCATACGGCATCCTTTCAAAGATCCTGCGTAATCTATTTTAACGTTAGTATTTTACGTTTACAATATTTTAAGTGTGTCCAGTTCTTTGATGACAAAAACTGAGGCTGTCTCTAGATAGGAATAATTTATATTGATATTTCTTTCTTATCCGTCTTATTCCTCATTAGTGAGGGTAGTTACCTTTGTGGAAGCAATGACTCTTCTCCAGTTATCCCTTGATTGCGCTGCACGTAGCGCTCCTACCACCGAGGTGTCTGCTGCTGCCTTAACTTGATCTTTGATATTTCAACAAATATTTAACAAAGATGAGTAAGAATTTCGATGCCTAGACATTTACAAGGCATAAGACCTGTCATAGGTTTGTTTAAGTGATTTATGTATATACGAGTATATACTCACACATATATTAAATAATAATTTAGGATAATTTAAATAAATATAGCGCCAGTTTAATAAAATATATTTTCCACATATTTATATATATATATATATATATATATATATATATATATATATATATATATATATATATATATATATATATATATATATATATATATATATATATATATATATATATATACATATATATATATATATATATATATATATATATTTATATATATATATATATATATATATATTTATATATATATATATATATATATATATATATATATATATATATATATATTTATATATATATATATATATATATATATATATATATATATATATATATATATATATATATATATATATATATATATATATAAATATATATATATATAAATATATATATAGATAAAAAGAGTATTGGTCTGGGTATAGGCTGGTTGAGTGATCACTTTTGTGAAGAAAATCCTGATTCGTGAACAGGTATTTGGACACACTCAAAAAAATGTTGTGAATCTTAAATTTTCGTAAATATTCATTCTCTCAGGCGAAGATTAAATATTTCATTTATATTTTAACTTCGATACTTTGTATTTTTGTATGTATGTGTCTAACTTCTTTGTGAACCATGAAAATGCTTGTTTATTTCCATTTAATGGGAGGGCAGCTCGCCTTTTCTTATAACGCGACTTGGGATCTTGGGAAAGGACATTTGGCGCTGAAGCCTTAAGAGGTCTAAGGGTCGTTACGGTTGTATAACATGTCTGGCTTTGAGGAAGCTCACTTACCTACCCTTAGCGCTTTGCCGTACTCAATTTCACACATGAATAATGTCGCTGCAACTGGCCGTGTAATACGGTGGGCGGGCGGTCCGTCAATCGACGAATTATACGCTTCGGAGTAAATCACACTTTTATTTTATTTATTTATTTATTTGGGTTAACAACAGCAACATAAGTAAAACAAAACATCAAAAGATATACATTAAATAAACCAATTATAGCTAATTACAGAAACATAAAGATTAGTACAAAATATTAAGTGTAGATCTAGCAAATGAACTCGTATTTATGAGAGAAAATGTAAATGTGTGAAGTGTGTATGAGGGTGTGTGTGTGTGTGTGTGTGTGTGTGTGTGTGTGTGTGTGTGTGTGTGTGTGTGTGTGTGTGTGTGTGTGTGTGTGTGTGTGTGATGTTGATTCTAGTAGGGACATTCATACAATGCAGAGAAGCATAGTTTTTAAAGATCCTGAGAGGACAATATGCTCACCATTCGATTTTTCAACACAGATTTTCCGCAATTGAAAATGTCAACTTGGCTTATACATGAGTTGTACTCACTAGCCATTCGAAACATAGGTGAACTACGCGCACAATTAGTTCCAAGGACGGGTACTCTGAAAAAAGATTGTGACGTGTGACGGGTACCGTAGCCAGGTTGATTATACGTTATTTCAGATTGATTGCGTAGTTTAAATATAAATAAAAAAGGTTCATCAACTGACTTCATTTAATCAATTATAAAACAAGCTATTTTTTAACATCTCAATATAGATGAAAATGGAAGTCAGGGCATGTACGGGGTTTACGACTGTCATACACTGTTTTAAGTGATCACTTTATACACGTGTAAAATTCACCAATTCTACCCGTGATTGACAACCACACTACTCAAATTCTTGTTAGCTCTATTTATATGATCCAATTTCGAAACATTGTGCTTGAATCACTAGAATTTCACTAGAGATATCTATTGGTGGGACGAAACTTACTCCTATAATAAGAGATAATCCAGATTATTTGGTTTGGTATACTCAAAATGCTATATACTCAAAATGTTATAAAACAAGTTTATACTAGAGGTGTGACTTGCCATATATGGTTACATTTTCGATTAACCGATTGGGATGGTTTTCTTCTTCATCTATGTCGAGATGTTAAAATATAATAATTATGTTATTAAACATTATATCAAATTACTTTTTAATTTCTTATTAAGATAAAAACAATTCCCAACTTCAAAAATAAGGCACGACATTTTGAGATTTGGTTGTGTAGTTCAAATGAGATTCATAAAATTTGAATAACAATGATTTTCTTAATTGAAATTATGAATTTCATCTCTACTGAAATTTCAGTCGTTATTTCGGACAAATAGAAGCTTTAATGTAATATTATTATCGCTCGGATTTGGAATTAACGGTATGAAAATTAAAAATACACATTTCTCTTCTCTATTGAAATTTGAAAATCCTGAAAACTTAAAGCCCTGAAAATATATCTTCTTAACTTAAATACCATACTTTGTCCTTTGCTTTTGATCGTTAAAACTTCATCGTATTTTGAGATCAGACACTGGATTATTCATTTTCATTAATTGATTTGGCGGTCACGTGATAACATCTTTTCATTTTTAACTAGACAGGCGCCGTGGCGTAGTTGGATAGACGCCCGACTGCAAAACTGGAATCGGGGGCTTGATTCCCGCCAAGTGTAAAATAAATTCAGGAAAGATTCATTTTAAATTGGTCTGGGCATTTGTGTTGTATTTTTTACAATTATCTTCCCTATTCTTACTATCCTACCTGCAGAAAAGCCTCTAATAGAGGCTTTGCGGGTTATGTATTTAAAAAAAGTTTAATACCATTTTTTTATAAAATCTACTGTGACACGTGTTTTGATACATTCAGCTTCATTTTTGGTGTTTAAAAATGGTTCAGAATGCATCCAAAACACGTGTCATAATAAATTTTATGAAATAATGGTGTTTAACAAGTAAAATTTAATTAAAAACCACATTATTCACCATACGGATGATATATCAATATTCATAGGTGTCTCAAATTGAGATGAAACATCTTTAGTATTTATATGAAAGAAGATGGAAACTTGACAAAAATTTCATCTCAAGCTGTAACACCTATAAATATTAATATGTCATCCGTTATCTGGTAAATAAAATATTTAAAAAAAACTTTATTTTCCTTAAGATTGATCTTATTTTTAACATCACCTCTTACAATTATTTTCTTACTTAATTCCTAAGTCTTTTTATACAAGTCTCGAATATAAAGTTCTTGTTACAGGGTTGCCTTTTTTTTCTTAATAAAATGCGATCGTTATTTTCCTGCTATTTCGACGTTTAGCGCCTTTTAGCAAAACATTTTATTTTCTTTTCGAAGTAATTGCGAAAGGCGATTACTTTACAATGGAGAACCTGTGGAATTTAATTTTATGTTTAATACTCTCCTGAATTTCCCATAATCTTCTTTCTTTATCCTGTTGATTCAAAGGGGAAAATAATAAATAGTACTTGTATCCACCAAAATTTATATATCGCTCACTCCTTTCCAGAACGTCGTAAATCAAAAAACTTGATTTTTCAGGAGATCGTTTTTAAAGTTTAAAAATATAATACAATGTATTTAAAATAAACATCAAGCCACTTATTGAACTTTTACTATGCAACAGATATTTTTAGGTAAAACCTGAAGGTTTTTCTCCATTTGAAAAACATTTAGTATATTTAAAAAATAATAATTAAACGATACCCTTTCTTCAAAATGCAAAAACAATACTTTCTGCCCTGTAGCGGGTAAATATTAAGTAAAAAATATGCCTCTTTTTCTGGGATATAGAACATTTTCTAGGCATTCCGAAAACACGCACAACTGAAAATTGACGGTTTTTTATTTATGACGTTCTTGAAAGGAGTGAGCAATATGATTGTGAGAACCTTTTCCTATACCATAAACTTTACGAGTCATATGTGTAAATGTAAATACATTTAAGATGTTGGCAATGAAGGTGGATGGTAAGATGCTGCATTTCATAGCTAAGCAACTTGGTAATATTACAATGTTTATTGATTTGACATTGGCTTTGTGGGATAACAATATGATTTGAATAAATAGTTAAAATAAAACATTTTTTAAAATAAATCGTTTTAAGTTAATTAATATTAACACAAATAGTTTCAAGAACTATAGGAAAAAAAACAAACTCTTTTATATTTTTACCTTTTGATAAGTACATATGTTGTTCTGAAAACCCACAGCTCAACAGATTGGTTTTGTCAAGCAATTTTTTTTTTATTTCTCTACTTTGATTATATTACATTTAATGCAAACTATTTTTTACACTTAATTTACATCAGATATATATTTACATCTTCTTATAGTAAACAAACATTTATTTTTAAATTCTTTCAGACTCATTTCGTTTTTCATACATTCAGGCATCTCATCATACATTTTAACAAACTTATACATTATACAATTTTGCAACTCTGTTTTTAATTATTTATATGTTTATATATTGATACCTGTCCGCCTTCGTAGTGTAATGGTCAGTACGCTCGGCTACCGTTCTGGAGGTTCCGAGTTCGATTCCCAGGGGGGGTCAAATAATTGATTTTTTAACTATTATAATTGATTTTTTCACTGTAATATTTATTCAATATTACCCTGGTCTGGTACCAGAAGCGGAGGGCTGATCACCTTTCCTTCATGTGTTAACGATCAAGATAACAGTGCGTTTATATGACGCAGTGCCCTATGCACCATTGGGGTGCGGATAAGGGTTTTCTCTTATATATTGATATAAAAAATTTAAATAGAAAAACAAAACAAGGATATATTCGAACTGTTTCAAGAAATAATACTATGGGTTTCAAAAAGTTTAAAGCAATCATTTGTATTATACCACTCTTGAGTTTTATTTCATTAAACACGGCAAATTTCAAAAACTTCAAATATTTTCATCGACATCTGAATGAATCTGATGAAAACATTTGTAGTTTTCGAACGAAATAAATAAAAATCAATAAGTTGTGTAATACATGTTTTTTTTTTAAATAATCACTCCACACAGTTAATTTCAAATCAATTAATTATAAAATTATGCTTAGCGGACTTGTTCAAAACAATTATTTTCAATCTGAATTGTGGGTAAAGTGGGTACTTTAGACGCCTGCAAGCAAAGGGGTACATACGAGATAATGTAATAGTTCAATTTGTATTGTAATAGAGACGAGATTGCCTGTTCGGATCTCTGTGTATTTGTACAGTCTCTCTTCTACCACGTGTTCTGTATTACATCCCGCTGTCAAGCTTTGCGATAGACATTCTATATAACAAACAATCTTAGGTGTACTGTTCAATGTACACGACTATACAATTTTAAATTCAATTGGGAGCTATTTTTAACAAAGTATTCCTTCAATATTTTTGTTCATTATGTTTGTATAACATATTACATAGATCGTAGTCATACAGGAGAAAGTGACCAAGCGCATTTTTAAACAAAAACATGATCATTGACTATTTGATATCTTAAGAGCTTAGTATCGCCCTGAAAAGGCTTGGAAGTATAATATATTGACTTGTTAAAAATGACTAACTGCATTGTTGTTTATTTTCTTGCAAAGCAAAAGTGACTTAAATGGCCCTCCTGAACACTTTACGTTTTGTTAGTTGGTCACTTTCTCCTATACGACTTTGATATGTATTTTGGGGAAAACGTAATGACGTAAAAACAAATACAGAAAAAAATTATATAAATATCTTTTTTAAATATTTTCACCAAAGCGGTAACATAACTGACTTAAAATTACTGTTCCAACTTTTACTGAAACGTTTTGCGTATATAAAAAAAAAACATTGTTGGTATAAAGCACGATTTTACTTTTTCCCCTATTCTATCTAAGTTATTTTAAATAACGACAAATAATGCTACCTTCCTTCCGCTTCACAGTTCCGTCTGCATAAATACGCCCTATAAATAGCGAATTTCCTGATATTCCTTTCCGCAAACACTTCCGCATTCTGAGACTCATCTGAAGTGAATGGCCTCTGTATAAATGGAAACGTCTTCTTCGTTTCAGAATTTAAAATGAGGTTTTAAAAGTTAAGCAATGCCCCACGTTACGATGCTGACACCTCGATTTTCGCAAAAATAAGTTGTGACTGTATGAATATACTCGTACATCTAGAAGTATATGTAACTAGAAGTATTTATAGATACCTCAGATAGATATCAAGATAACTCACATGCAAAAGAAGATGCAATCAAATGATATACAATACAACATCCGAATTTCGTAAATTGTATGGTCGTCAATTGTGGGTAGAATGGTGAATGTTACACGTGTATAAAGTCATCATTTAAACCAGCCTATGACAGGTAGTAAGCCCCGTAAATATCTAGACTTTCATATTCTTCTTCGTCTATTTTGAAATCAATATAAAATCAGTAGTTTATTTGATCACGAAGGTTCAAAAAAAATTAAGTATAGTACAAGTTTAACGAAAAAATCTTCTTAATTTTTTCAGTTATTTTGTTAGAAAATATCGTATTTCATATTTAAAATATCGTATTTCATATTATTTATTGATTCGGCATTAACTTTGTGGAATGACAGTTGGTGAATTAAAACAAATAGACACTTTTATAACACAACTTATTAAGTTTTATTTTATTACACACGGCTTGTTTCAAGAACTACATTCGTTTTTATCGACAGGTGATTACAAAAACATTATCACCTGTTGATGAAAACAATTGTAGTTTTCGAAATTAATCGTGCGTAGTAAAATAAAACAAGTGTTTGATTTTTTAAATAGTATCGCATTTTATTTCATGGCATAATCAATCGTTTATTTTGATTTTTTTTTTTACTTAATATTCAATACTTTAAGGAAAATATGATGTTCTTTGCGTACGTCGTAAATGCGGGGAACGTGATGTGAAGAGACGCAAGATGAGGTTTTCTAGCGGAGATAGAGTGCTTCTGCAAAGGTGGATTCTCAAAGCGTTGTCGGTTTACGTCAAGTGCAGTGGACCACTAGAGACCTGGGAATATAAAGCAGACCCATTTACGCTAATTACTTCGCAAGATCCAAAGGGACCTATTTTTATTGCGTCAATTGCTTTGAACGCCAATAATTAGTTCTCTCAATCCCGGAAGTGACGTAATACATATAATACAACCCTTTAATGAGATTCTAGCTCAAGCTTACTTACTAACCATCGAGGATAGAATGCCACATCACTCTGTCTTTGCAAAAATGCTTTGGCTTTTCCAAAATCACCTACAAGGATCCAAGATCCATCTCGTTAGTGGTCTGCCCGTCTTTTACCTTATTTTTTTTGAGGTCAAGGGATCTTGCATCCCTTATGTCACCGCGACTGTATTAGGTCTATTGTGACCTCCCTCTGTATTACAACTCACTCCCAAGACCTACGTGAGTCATGTAACTCACGACCTGTCTTGTCGGCAAGAGCTTCACCTTCTCGGAGTCCAGTAGAGGTACTTCAAGGATGTGACTTAGTTTGCGAGCGAGTGCGTCACAATTATAGAGAATGTGGATTGGCGTTTCGTTATCCTCCATACAAAATCTACATACTGGGGAGTCATGTGGTCCAATTTTTGTCATGTGTTTTCTCAGTCTGCAGTGTCCTGTCAAGGTCCTGGTTAGGATCCTTATTTGTTTTTTGCTAAGCTTTAGAGCTTCTGTGGTGAGTTTCCGCGAGTACCCCATGATCAGTTCCTTTGCGTGTTTCATCCCTGAGCTGTTGGACCAGATCTCTTAGCTCTTATCCATGTTTTTTTGCTGTCCGAATAGTGCAATGTGGGGGAGTCCATTCTCCTCACATGCGCTTACCATTTACTCCATCGTTGCCTTCCCCGCCTAATGACATCTTCGATCTCGCATATCCTAGCGTTCCTTGTTCTGTCTCGTAGACTCTTGCCAGATATCCATTTATATTATATATATTGATTTTCAGATATATATATATATATATATATATATATATATATATATATATATATATATATATATATATATATATATATATATATATATATATATATTTATATATATATATATATATATATATATATATATATATATATATATATATATATATATATATATATATATATATGTATATATATATATAAATATATAAATATGTGTATATATATATATATATATATATATATATATATATATATATATATATATATATATATATATATATATATATATGTATATATATATATATACATATTTTTGTGTATATATATATTTATATATATATATATTTATATATATATATATATATATATATATATATATATATATATATACATATATTATTTTTATTTTTTTTAAATGTGTGTCATCATACTAAAATATATCGTGGGTATACTGGCAAAACAAAAACGTTAATTATAAAATCCCTCTTTGAATAATCCCTGTCCTTTTAAGCTGAATAAAACAACCGCTATTAAACTTAAAGTAGAATTTAATTAAATATAAAAACCACATAAATATGACATTTCAAACTACTGAGTGTATTTTGCCAGTTTAAAGAACGTTGAAAACTTTATAATACTGCATCATTGGTCAATATTGCATATTTTCGACTTAACGTTTTTTGCCAGTATACCCACGATATGGTCAGCGGAAAATTGTTGTCATTTTAGATTAGTTAGATGGCACTGCGCTCGGCTCTCCGCATGCACTAATCACATAACGTGAATTAGTAGTTAAACTTCAGCATTCGGATGAGCAGATTGAGCGTCATACTTGGTACTTGTAATCGCGCTCGTGTGAAGCGTCCGGAATTAGTGTATACATTTAGAGGATAAAGTTGTCATCGGGTTGTTGTAATCCTCCCTTTATCGCAACTATTCTACATGACCTAGTTCTGAATGTACCTTTCACTGGGGGTTGAAATGTGCAGGCTTTCACGATCTAGCGTGGCTTCAAAGTAGGTACTTTACGTATACATTTAATTCAGGTTTTAATTTTACTTACAACTATAATGACGTTTAATTTGTAGAATTCGCTAATTTATATTTAAATTTTAAAATCAAGCACTGATGTTTAGGGTCAACTAAGCTGTATATTTTGTTTTATTAACCTTTGTTTTCAAGAATTTTATTTTTTAGTTTGAGTTTTTTCAATAAAATATACGACTTAGAATACCCTAAAAATCAGGGCTTGATTTTAATATTTAAAATATGTACAATTTTAATATGACTTAAATTACATTTTAACTAGATTACAGAACTTTGGGATATACTCGTAATACAACAATATTTTGACAATATTTTGAGTGTGTCCAAATACTTGTTCACACATCTGGATTTTCTCTGAAGTATTTTTTACACTTTTGACATCTTAACTAACGTACATGAAGATAAATATGGATATCTGGGTATTTACAGGGTTTTCTGTCATAGGCTGGTAAAGTGATCACTTTATACATGTACAACATTCGCCATTCGACCCATGATTTACAACCACACTACTCAATTGTTTAGAATTCTTACATATATCATTGATTTACAGACACTGTGCATGAGAGTTTACTGGAGCCATCTATGGTACTAGAAAAGCTTTTATTTAGCAAAGACTTTATTTTAATCTAGATTTATGTGTGTATGAATGTATGCATATAGTTTAAGTAAGGTTAATAAGGTAAGTTAGTTAGTAAACGGGGTGGAATGGTAGATAGGAAACGGATAATAGCAGGAATGGCTTAGCAGTCGGGGTTGCTACCCTTAGTCGCACAAGCTTTTCTAAGCTTACCTATACGAGTCCCTTAAGGTCACCTATAATCGCTTTTTAAAAATATTTTTTCTGTCTATAAAGCGAGATTTTTTCTTTGATATTAAGTAAATCAAATATATAATTCTATAGGAATGGAGCTCTTTTTTATAAACGAGTATATTCTATTTCCTTTTAAAAGGCACGGTGGATGCGTCCTACAAAAACCTTTTTTTAACTACTTTAACGATATTCTTTAAAAATATTTAGCGATAAATACAAGTAAATTAATTCATTTGGATATTTAAAATAATAATACGGTTATGAATTTAAGATTTTACTTATGAATTTCACTGAATTATTAATTTTCGAATTTGTGTAAATTTACCCTCTCGTATATATTTTTTTTAAGTATTAAAAAATCTTTAATACTTAAAAAAAAAAACTATTAATACTTTTAATACTTAAAGAAGTTAAAGACAGATATAAAATATTTTTTTTATGTTTAGGAATTTCAGAAGGGTCTTTATTTAAGGAAGCATGCTATGGCAATGTTTACATTGACAATTTTAATAAATGATAATTAATTACATTTAATGGTAAAATAATATGTATTTCTTTGTTCCAATATAACAAAACAGTATCGGGTTGTGGTCCCATGGTTAGTGACGCAGACTCTGAAGTCAGAGTTTCTCGGTTTGAACCCACTCACTCTACCACAATTAGATACCTATTTATAATAATTAGCCACTTAGGCTCACAGAAATAGTATGCAATTGAAATATTAATGTAAGTAATAAAAACACAAATATTCCTCTTTTATTTGATTTTTTTTACTTTTCAGTATAATGAATATAAATAATGTTACAATTTACTGAACAAATGATAATAACGTTACAAATAAACAGGTTTTTTCAATGCGTGAATGAAAATCTTCGAAACGCTCTGGGTAAAATGTTTCTACGTTACATCGTTTGCAAACGTAAACAGTTTTCCTCCTGTAACCATTTTTTCAATATTCTAAGCGATCAAGTTTATTTTGTATATTAAAAACATTTTCTTTTTGGTATGGTGATACAACACTCTCATAATCATTCATCGTTCACTTTGTGTAATACCTCTTAAAAACTCTCAATGTAAACAAATTTGTAAAATACGTACTTTTTGATCAATTCGGTGGCACTTTTAACTTATTAATAACTATTTATAAATCCTCTTTGAGGGATGTATTTTGAAGAGGGTTAAATTAATTCAAACGAAACATTGAAAACGACTGTATACGGCAAAACTACTTTTCGAAATATATTCACTAGAGAATTGCGAAAACGACGGATTATGGTTTTCATTAATTATTTTCATAAAATGTTAATATAATTAAGAAATTTCATACGTTTTTCACGGGTTCTATCAACATTGAAATAAGTTTTCTAATTTCAAACGAATTCTAAACGAAAACACTTTTCCAAAAATGGAGTAGGAATTTTTACCCTTTTATAGGTACAAGTTTTTCATTTTTATAAACCAAATTAGACGCATTACAAAACAAATAGGACGTTATATTATATTTTATAAAAAGGTTTTTTTTAATACATTCATTTTAATACTACATATACCGTCAGTGTTAATTGAATGTTATTTTGTATTTTACCCACATATTTTATTCTTAAGACTAGCACGTACGGTAGTCGTCAAGTTGGCAAGCCTGCGCGGTGCGCTGTCATAGTCTGTGCGCGCGATGTGTACTGACGTTTTCAGACAAGTTTTTTTAACACTTACATAAATCATGAGTACTGCTTTGAATATATTTTTTTCTCACTTTTGTTTATATAGCATGTTCAATATAACCTCCAAATTGTTTTTTAAAACGTTTGTTAAAAGTCCAATTTGATTATTAAGACAACCAATTTGATTTGTTAAACGTCCAATTTGAAACTTTTTTTTAGTCATTAATTTTTATAATCCATCCAAATACAGTTGTAACGTTTCGTTTTACTTTTGACCTAGTTTAGAATGTCGGGAAACTTTTCATGCGCTGTAATCGAACCATCGACATAAAAAAGTGGAATGAGAGATGTAAGCAGGGATAGGTATGCATGGTGGTGAAACGCATCTGATATCACATCGTAGGGAAGGCTTTCCTTTTAATTAGTGAAATGCGCTCTGCTGGAGTGATATTTGAGCCACCCACCCCACGCAAACTATGCGCTCCTGATATTATTACTAGTAATATCTATCTGCATTACATATATATTACCCTGGACTGGTACCTGAAGCGGAGGACTGATCACCTTTCCTTTGTGTGTTAACGATCAAGATAATACTGCGTTTATATAATGCAGTGCCCTATGCACCATTGGGGTGCGGATAAGGGTTTGATATGATATGACATATATATATATATATATATATATATATATATATATATATATATATATATATATATATATATATATATGTATATATATAAATATATATATATATATATATATATATATATATATATATATATATATATATATATATATATATACATACATATATATATATATATATATATATATTTATTATTATTTTTTTTTTTATTTATATGTTTGATGACGTCATCAACATCACGTTGTGGTGTTGAAATATAAAATGAAACATTTTTTTTTTTCGTTTATTTTTGGTACTGAAAAATGCATATACCAGGTAAACATCAAACATAATTTTTAATTTTTATTATACCTATATTTTAACCAGTTATTTTTAATTACAATATTTTCTGTGTCCATAATCATGTCACACTCAAAATGTTGTAACTTAACCTTATTCAACCCAAGTTTGATATTGTACAGATATAGGGATTTAAATTTAAAAAAATAAGGATAATGACTTCTTCACTGGCCGTAATTGATTAGTTCGACCGTATTTATACATTTTTTTTAAACCAGATTTTTTGTGTAGTGGAGTAACTATCTTTGTAAAAGGAGAAGAGGAAATTTTTTATTTCTTTTTACATATTATACTTTCATGATACTATTATCCTCAAAATAAGGCTTTGAAAATCGCAACGTTAGTTGAGAAAAGCGGGACCTGTTAAATCGGCAAAGTGTGGCTCGGGAACCGCATGTGGCTATTTGACCTTTTAAGTGCTGCTCCAGTACCAATATCCGCGAGAAGGCTCTTCGACTTCACGTATTCATGCGAACAATATTTTTCAAGCATGTACTTTATAAAAATCAAAATGAGGAATGGTCTTATAGATGAGAACCTAGAGACGTGCTAAAAATATCGATAAAAAACCTGACTCGATCAAACTTCGGGTGATGTAAGGAAAAAGGTGATGCAAGGACATTATAAGAAATATTTTTTGACAAATAACCCGCAAAACTTTTTTTATTTAGAGCAGGGGTTCCTAAAGTGTGCGCCGTGGCGCCCTGGTGCGCCGTAGAAAGTAAAGAAGGCGCCGTGAGTCGATCATTATCCGAAACCACAAAATTATTATTTTTTGCTGTTCTCTGTTTCAATTCTGAATTCTTATAAATATAATAAAACTCAATTTCATGTTATGGATGTTTTAATTTTTGTGTCTATCTACCCTACTATTATTGTAGGTACCTATTTTTGTCGACTATAATATATACAGGATCTTTGATTCAGTGCCTTCTATCTTTAAATTTTAATAAAACAAAGTGTGCGTCAGAGATGTAGCATCAACAATATGATCGCTATTAACTGTTAAATTTTTGAAAGTATTGTATTTATTGAAAGACCCTATAAATATATATATATATATATATATATATATATATATATATATATATATATATATATATATATATATATATATATATATATATATATATATATAACGTGGTAATATTTTTCTTTTGTAAATTGCGTGTAAATAATATGTAAAGTGGGTGTATAATAATAAAATAAACAATGTGTTGCTTTGTAATTAAAGTTTATTCTAAATTTATCTTTATAATAATTTTTATATCTATCTATGTATCTATCTATCTGATTCTGACAGTTAATAATATTATCGGAAGTCTTTTGTTTTATTCTGAGCGACGCATGCGACATCTGGTGGTAGAACTGTTTTATGTAGGTACTATTTGTAAGTACTTAATAAAATGTATAGGTAGGTACCTAGTTATTTTATTACATATATATATATAAATATATATGTAAATATTTATATATATATTTATATATATATGTAAATATTTATATATATATATATATATATATATATATATATATATATATATATATATATATATATATATATAGTATGTTTGCAGGTAGGATAGTAGTAAAGGGAAGGTTTATATGGAAAATACATTACAAACAGCCAGAATAATTGAAAATTATTTTTCTTGAATTCAGTTAGCAATTGGAGGGAATCGAACCCACAATGCCAATTTCGCAATCGAGCGTCTACCCCACTACGCTTCGTCGCCTGTCTTATGAAATAGTGTGCTTATGTTCACCTTTACTTTACAAAGATAATCTACTTAACAATAATTTTATGCATTTTTATCTTAATTCTTATTAAGTATGAAAGCAAGTTTTATTGAGTGTATCCGTAATTTAATAACGGTGTAAAATTAAAATTAAGGTGTTCTAGAGTAATTTAAACACATTTGACTCTCAAAAAATTTTTCAATCATCGTAATGTGCATATTTGTGGACGTCCTCACCAAAACGTTATATTTCCATTGTAAATGTAAAAATTTTAAGTAATCAGGAATTCTAGTTTGTACACTTGTTACGTTTTAGTTTAATTTAATGATTTCATATTTCGCTCACTCCTTTCAAGAACGTCATAAATAATAAAAACTTGATTTTTCAGGAGAACGTTTTTAAAGTTTAAGAATATAATACAATGTATTAAAAATAAATATCAAGCCACTTATTGAACTTTTTACTTTGCAACATATCTTTTTAAGTAAAACCTGAAGGTTCTTTCTCCATTTGAAAAATATTAAGTATATTTTAAAAAAATAATTAAACAATACCTTTTCTTCAAAATGCAAAAACAACACCTTCTGCCCTGTAGCGGGTAAATATTAAGTTAAAAATATGCCTCTTTTGCTGGGATATAGTACATTTTCTGGGCATTCCAAAAACATACACAACTGAAAATTGACCATTTTTTTATTTATGACGTTCTTGAAAGGAGTGAGCGATTTGTTTAACACAGGATTGGTCACGTTTTGTCGAAATTTGAATTGAGATTTCGATAGAATACAGGTGTGTATTTAAAGGATTTTTCGTTCAATACTGAAAATGTAACTTTTTGAGGAGGACGTCCACATTTGTCTCTGTGGCAAATAAGTTTACCGACCCCTGTTTTAAATACAACATGAGATATCATAGAGAATAAACCATTATATCGGGAATCCCCCAGCGGACGGATAAATCTATCACTTAAATAAATAACACTTTCAGAACGAGTTCATATAAACCCTTTTTAATACCCTCGGGGTTATATTATTCCCATACAATAATGCTTAAATATTTACATTTCACCTGTTTAAGCGTTTTCACTGCCTATTAAAACCGCAAAAGCAAATAATACAAGGCGTTAAAAAAAATATCTTATATTTTATGCTTAAATAAAGCGAACATAAAAACTCACATTTTAGATTCCCTTTAGATGTATTTTTTTTGATAATCTCGGTTTTATTTCTACCTACGAAATAAAAATAATTTTCACATCAATAAATGTTATTAAACTCCCATAAATGTATGCAAAATGCCCATAAAACAGTAATTTTCCAGAGCGATATGATTTTATCGTTGTTGGGGTTCAATTCCAAACACAGTACAAATCGGAAATAGGTCGAAATGGCAATTGATACAGTTTTTAAATCCTTTTTATGTTATCCTGATTGAAATTTTAATTTAATTTTCGTCGTTCACATAAGTACAAATTACAATTACAATAATGTGCCTTCACTGGGTTTTATCGTGCCGAGGGCACATTTTAAATTACTTATTTAAAGTTATATGCAAAGGAAATTGTTTATGACATACGACATGGCCGAATGATCCGATATATTTCAGACCTACCCACCTTCATTATCCAATTATGAATATCTCATTCATGCTTAGTTTCGATATTTAAAGACTTTATGGATGATGGTAGCTGGTCGTACAACTTAATTGCAGAATAATCAAAGTTTTTTTGACAAAAAGAGTCTTTCTTAGTCATTCTCTCGTCATCCATTCGCTCAACATGTCCATACCACCTTAAATGACTTTTCTTTCTTTTTTCAACTATCCCTAGTTCAGCCTTACATTCCTTTCTAAAATCTTTATTTTTAATTCTGCCAAATATTTTTTTTTTCGTACATTTGTCTGAGGAGGCACATTTCAACGGCATTTACTCAGCTCTCATCCTTCTTTTACTAATTTCATGTTTCACTTCCATACATCTGTGTTGGTACCAGCACTCCATTGTGAATCGCCTGTTTAACTTCAATTGACATTTTTTAACTTGCAATCACTGCATTCAAAGCAACATTTATTATCCTTTATTGAAACCTGTCCCACCGCATTCCCAGATATGATACAGAATCATCGAGGCTTCCTGACAGACCTTCTTTTGCAAAGTATTTTTTGTTGATGTTTGTTTTATGACCTTAGTTGCAAAATTTATAGAAAATGTGAAACAAATTGTATCCCGATTTTACTGTGAATTTACATTTAAAAGCTTTCAAT
Source organism: Brachycentrus maculatus (assembly GCF_059751285.1). Taxonomy (NCBI): domain Eukaryota; kingdom Metazoa; phylum Arthropoda; class Insecta; order Trichoptera; family Brachycentridae; genus Brachycentrus; species Brachycentrus maculatus. Next base: position 184,957 of record NW_028281106.1, read on the forward strand.
ATCCCTGTCACTGCCAATCTAAATGAATAAAAGTTTGTAAATCCACCACTAAGTTAGTTATTCAGCTAGATCTCATTCCGACCCGACGTAAGCCGGTACACAGATGCCTCCACAATCCCGACCAGCACTGCAGACAGACACGGAACAGTAAAAAGAATGAGGATTTAATATCCTTATGCCTGCATTCACCCTTCTCTCAATATCTTTATCCACTTTTTCGTCCTTGAGTATCTAAGTGAAATTTTGTTATATTTTCTCTGCGCGGTGGTTCCCCGAAACCCATATCAGACATTCCTTAACTTAATCACCGTAATCGACTTGGGTTGGTGGTTGCCGTAGGTCCCCTCTCACTTCTCCCCCCACTCCGAGCCTTATACAGTTCACTGGGCATCGTTTAACTTAATTTCCCAATTCGCATCGTGATTGTAATATAAACACACTCCTGAAATTCCACGCAAATTTGACCAGCCGGAATTCGAAAGCTCGTTTTGAAGCTTTTTTCTTCTGCCTCACTAGGCTTAGAATTCCGATTGGTTTTTAACAGCTTTATTAAATTAGCGAATTATTATACAAGCTATTGAAAATGATCCCTGGGAGCTTTTAGAAAAATTTAGAAAAAATATCTGTATAAATTAATACGATTCAATGCAACGGTAAAAGATTTTTTAAAATTGTATCGGCCGTCACTTAGTGCTAATACGCACTAATTTTTAATTTAAGTTTAACTAAGTAAAAACTTTTATTTCTTAAAATCTATTGTGACACGTGTTTCAATGAATTCCACGTCATTTGCAAATACCGTGTTTGAAAATGATGCGGAATGCCTCGAAATACGCTATCCTAGGAAATAATGGTATTTACCAAGTAAAACATAAATACAAATGAAATGAAGCTTGATAGATTTTGATTAATATACTATCCAAACATAAACCCTTTTTTCAATACAAATAAACATTGATAAAAACATATATAAAAATTAGACATGTATGCATAATAAGAACCTATAAGATATACATAGTAAATACAAAATCAATATTACAAAGTTAACTACAAAGTAAAGTAAAAAATAAAAAAGTAATCATTTCATAATAGTTTAACAATTAAATTATGTGACGTTCGCCTTTGCATGTGACACAAAAAAACACAGTCACATATATTTAGGCGCAAAAAATGTTTGAATAATATGTTATAATCGTTCGATCACCAGGCAACTGACACCTTAGCGCTTCACACGAGTAGAACAAATTCTAAACAAAGTTCCTTTATTTATCGTTCATCAAAATTGGTTAACGATGAATATGGACATTTTGATGTGTTTTTTTACAAAACTTTCTTTATATTTTTTACAGGGACTCCATTTTGGTGTCTTTTGGATATTGTTCCCATCAAAAATGAGAAAAGGGAGGTGGTCCTGTTCCTCGCTTCGCATAAAGACATCACCAACACAAAGATGGCAGAGATGTCCACGACTGAAGATTTTGACAGCGGTAAGCATAATAATTATTATTTTTAATTCCAACTAAATTATTCTGGGAAAGGCGAGCAAACCTTAAAACGAAACATGATTTTTTTTTAAAAAACGGAGTGATTATTTTAACATTTTTCATTTAAATTATGCATTTCACTAAGGGGTAACGCCACTTTTTCGTATCTTATATTTCTTATAGAAGTAAAGTCAGAATATTCGACTTAGCTTAAAATACGGTGTTTGAAAATGATGCGGAATGTGGTGCGCTCTTTTCTCTCTGCCTACTCTTGCGGAGAAGTGGCGTAATGGTCATATAGTCAATTTAAAAAAAATGAAATAAGTAACGAATATGAAGCTGAGTTACTTATTTTTATGATGGTTTGCACATGTGGAGCGAATGGATAACAAGATAATGACTAAGAAAGCGTATGTAACAAGTTCAAATGGGCGAGTAGCATGAGGAATTCCATCAAAGTCTTGGCAGCACTGTAGCAATCTGAATTGGAAATTTAATCACATCAAAAGTCTCCGTAACATGAGAGCACGTATGATAAGATGTATGTAAATTGAGAAAACTTGGAGTATATATGAGTACATCATCTTTGCCTATCTCTGCGTGGAAACAGCGTAATGGTAGAATTACATAGTAAATACATGCGAAATAAAAGCTTTCTCAAACCAGCCATAGATGGCTCCGGTGAACTAAAAAATAAAGCGTCATGAGATTTATAATATACTTACGTAGAATTTCCATAATTGAGTAGCAGGTTGTCAATCATAGGTAGAATGGTGAATGTTACACGTGTGTAAAGTGATCACTTGACCAGCCTATGATCACAAGCTCTTTATGCCCATACCTCAATATTCTTCTTCATGTATGTTGAGAAATCAAAATTTAAAATCATTTGCAATTCACACGAACCGATCACTTTTTTGGTAGATATGTAACAAAGTTTGTCGTTTGAGTGCAAATACGGGTATATTTTTTACTTCATCGCTCATGCTTGTTAGGGAGAAATTTGTTTTCGAATTTTCGTCAACGAAAAAAACTTTTCGTACATAAGTTTACAGCGTTTGCGACACTGTTTAGCAAAATTTTGTGCTTGGAATCGAATATTTAAGATAAATGTACGTAGATTTCTGATATACATATCGCTCACTCCTTTCAAGAACGTCATAAATCAAAAATTGTTAATTTTCAGTTGTCCATATTTTCGGAATGTTCAGAAAATGTACTATATCCCAGAAAAAGCGGCATATTTTTAACTTAATATTTACCTGCTACAGGGCAGAAAGTGTTGTTTTTGCATTTTTAAGAAAAGGTATTGTTTAATATTTTTTTTAATAGACTAAACATTTTTCAAATGGAGAAAAAACCTCAGGTTTTACCTAATAAGATGTGTTGCACAGTAAAAAGTTCAATAAGTAGTTTGATATTTATTTTTAATATATTGTGTTTTATTATTAAACTTTAAAAACGTTCTCCTGTAAAATCAAGTTTTTTGATTTATGACGTTCTTGAAAGGAGTGAGCGATATGTATATAGATTATTTATTGATTTGGCGTTTAATTTGTAGAACTCCATTTTAATTTATGTATTAATTTTAACTCAAACACTGATTTTTTTTGGTCTACTAAGTTGTATTTTATTAATAAAAACACATAAAAAAATTATGTTGTCACAATCGTTTCGCCTTGTTGCGGCATTATCAAACGAATGTCACAATATTCTTTTTTATGTGTTTTTATTAATAAAATGCAACTTAGTAGACTCAAAAAATCTGAGTTAAAATTAATACATAAAAATGTATATAGATTAGTTATAAAATCTCAAAAGTTAACAATACCACCAATTATTTTACTTAGCTCAGTTCAGTTCAGTGCCGAAAATCGACGTCTATAACTAAAACATACTAACTAACCATAACGCCGCTTCTCCACAGTGGTAGGCAGAGAGAATAGAACGTCCCACTAAACTGTCTTTGCAAACAATCTTCGCCTCTTCCGCGTTCATGCATCTCCTCATACATACCCGCCGATTATTCCTACTCCTGACCTAACCACTTTTAAGTAAATAATATACTTGATAATGCCAAGTTATATTCGGTATTCTTTTGTTTTTTTTTCATCTACATTTGCCTTATATTTTTTTTTTAACTGTTCTTTCCACACTCATTCATTCCATATGTCCAAACCATCTCAGCACGACTTTCTTAATTTTATGGACAAAGCCTAGCATTCTTTCTTGATTTCACCATTCGAACATCTTTCATACATTTGTCTAAGAGATCGCATTTCTGGACTGATCATCTTGACTTAATAAAAAAATAACAACTTTTTAGATCTTCCAAATATATTTTAATTCACCACTAACCGGGTTTCGTCGTTATCGATATCATCAGACTGGCCTGATGATGTCGGTAACGTCGAAACTCGGTCACCAGTCGAACAAAATATATGTGGAAAAACTACGTATATAGTTATTATTTCATTTTTATAAGGCATGATTGTGGTGAAATTAAATATGTGTGGAAAAAAATAAAGTGCTGTTATTTTATTTTTAAAGAATCAATTCCACAAAGAAATGTCAGTGCAAAACTTAAATGTTGCCTTAATATAAATAATAATCAAGTTAACCCTGCGTCGACCCAATTTGGTTCCCTTTGCACCATTGGGTGCGAATAAGGCTTAAAAGGCTTATTAATCTTCATGTTTTGTTTAGGTTTGCTCTTCGCCTCGGTTATACACACAATTTATTTTTATTTGTGCGTCAATGTGATGGATTCGTTAATTATTCTCATTATTCTGTGTATTATTATGTGTTATTTGTGTCATTAAGTGCTATTCAAACAATTGTAACACTACAGTTCTCATTTTATAAACCACGTTTCTTATAAAACCATTTTGTAACACAATTCACACATGAATTTTCTATTGACATCAATTTACTATGCAAATAATGTTACACTACAAATTATAATACTAATAATATACTCGATTTACACAAGAAAAACGCTTATCATATGACTAAACTTACATTTAATTAGTTAAATTTAGCATACATTCATATTTTCAAATAAAAATCGTTTTGAAAATTATTACGTAGGAATATTTATAGGATTTTTTATATGGTATACTAAAAATATTCAGTACAAAGGTTTTGGTAAAAGAATCTGAAAATACACTTATGTACTTTTACAAACAAAAACAGGTTACAATTTCTGTCAAAATAAAATATCAATTATTTAACTACAAAGCAAGTATTTAGAAGACATATATACTTTAGAAAATCTGAATTAACAATTTGTCCATTTAGTTATTTTCATTTGTAAACACTATTTACTGTTAATTTGTTTTAGTTAAAAGAATATAATTCATTAAAAATATTTTAAATCGTGCGTAAATGAATGAAATGAGAAATCTTTTAAAGGACTTAAAGATGAAGTAAATAATATTTTCCAGAAAAATAGGACATATTGTCTTATTTAAAATTATTTTATAAAAATTAATTTCAAATTTACATTTATATTTGTAGTGGTATACATTATTTTAATGTATTTTTTCATTGAATTACAGATAGAAAATTTATAAAAATAACGAATAATATTTAAAAAATATATAAAGCAGAAAAATAACACTAAGTTAGTATGTAAAACATTTTTTAAAACAAGTTTTTATAACGTTTAGATACTTTTTTATAACAATAAGAATTCCATTAATCAAAACCTGTTTTGAAAAGATATAAATACGTACTTTTAAAAGTACTCTACCTGATTTTCGTATCGATACAGGGAGGAACATTAAGCAATTATCACACCCAAACGACTATTCACTCTTGATATTCAATAAGAATTAAGGTTCTCATATATAATTAGGTTGCATGTGATCCAGTGAGTGCATGCTACAACCTGACCACGGTATGACCACCCCTTACATATCCGCTACATTAGACTAGCCAACCATCACCCGACTTACCCTTAAGCAACCCTTACACATCGGTCAAATACGTGGAAGTTTCGTTTAGGCGTAAAATGTAAAAAAATTGTTCACTCATAAATGAAGGTCTAAGGAGTATTATAATGAGATTATTGAAAGAAGGATAGTAACCATTTCGAAGACGAACCATTTAAACCATGGATTCTTAAACTTACCCATGGCCCCCTTTTCGGACACAAAATTATACAAGGCCCCCTGGAAATTTACCTTTTTTTTAAATGAAATAAAACCGAAAAATTAAGTGAACTTCTTTATTATATGAGTATATTTACTTAAAATGTCATAAATAAGATATGCGGACGCTTAAATTTATGAGTAATTAATGTGTATTAAATAATCCCGATGAGAATGACATAAACGTATTTGATACGTATGTACATCGTATATTTTTTTTTAATTTTGTGAGGTTATAAATTTTAGCACCTCATTACCCTCCGGGCTTTCCAGGGCTCCTCTACTCCCCCAGGGCTCCATCAGTTATTCCCTCAGCTCTTTTCAGGGCCCTCTGGCGCCCTTTGGCAACCTAATATTTAAAATTTTCATTCTCAATTACTTCAAAATCTCCCTCAAAACATATTACAAGTGTCATCTGGAAAGTAGTACCCGTTTGGGAATGTTACAAAAACTAGTATATATAAACAATATGAATGTTTTATTTGTAAAAAAAACATACCGTAAACTAATTTTCTACAGTCACCTAGCAAATTTGTTGTTACGTGTGACGAGTTTTTTTTATCCCAGCGTTATATTCTTCCACTGCCCGTGTATTGAGCTACGTAATCGAAGCTGCTTTCAGGACTTCAGCAATTAAAGAAACAGAAACTAGTTGAATATATTATTTTTCTATTTCTAATTTATAATCGAAGTAAAAAATATGTATTTAAACCATCTTGAAACTCCTTTATGAAACTTCTACGTTAAACGATCAGAACACATAATCCAAGCATCAGTGTGATACCTACATATTGCATAAGCATGTTATACCCAAACTTGCTAATGTGCATCAACGTGTGTTGTCCCAAAATATATATGTTTGAATTAATTGAATCTCCTAACACTGCTAACTCTCCAAAAATGAGCATATTCGCAATGTTCGAAAACTCATCAATCATTTAATAACTGTATAACGAAATTAATTAAGAGAAAAATATACTGATGTAGGGTGACTCGACCTATTATTGGCAATATTAGATTTAATCTTATCAGATATATTTTACTTTTTTTTATTGATTTATCGATTTTCATTAAATGAAAAAAAAAATACATTGTTCTCTAATATTCTCTAGTCAATATATTATCAATTATTATTACCAGAGATTTTCCCTAATATAAGTACTCCATCTTCTATCAAAATTTAGATATTTGTATTATATTCAGTACAAATTCAACATTTTATTTATAAATAATTATTAATTAAAAAATTTAATTTTTATTCAATTCATTTATTTATCTATTTATTGATTAGTTAATTCATAGAGCCGGTCGTCAATTATTAATCGTTGATCTATAATTGTTGTCATTTATCAAATAATTTAGACACTTTACGAGTGTTCATATAAAACGATTATTTATATGCAAACCAGATTTAAATGTATCACCAATTGGGAAACAGTTCAGTTCTTAACGCCAAATTCATTTATGTTATTAAATTTATTTATCCAATTTTAATGTTTTTTGTGTGTGTTTAAATAGATCTCGGAATAGGTAAGATTAACAATTGTCAAACTCTATATCAAATGTCTCTTACCATATAGTTTATCTAAAATTCGAATACTTTTCAATTGTTTGCTGAATCAGTTAATACCAGGCAAGCCAACGTTTAGGCAGGACAAGGTCTGTCGGGTCCGCTAGTTAAACTATGTAAATATCGCAAGTATTTAGCAGGCTGTCAATAATTGGTTATGTCACCCAAAATCCTTTCTCACCAAACAAGTAAAAAAAAATACTCAAAAACTAAATCATGACACAATATTACTTTAAAGCACTACTGTTAATTGGACATTTTATTATAAAAGTTTACAGCTATTATTTGATTGAATTTGATCGCCCGTTCGTCCTATTTGTGGAACACTCGAGTTGGGATATTGCCTGCTCTCTCGCGTTTCCGAACGCGATCCAGAATGTTCCGTGACGTGCCTATAATGTGAAAGTGCATTTGGCTTTGTATTCCTGCATCTGTGTTCTGCGATGGTGTGTGTATATTACAGGTAAATGTGTATTTCAAGGTGTATATATGTATATATATATATATATATATATATATATATATATATATATATAATATATATATATATATATATATATATATATATATATATATATATATATATATATATATATATATATATATATATATATATATATATATAGTAAACCCCCCTATAACGTTGAGTTGTATAATATTTTATATTCAACTTTTAATTAATTTATTTTAAATTGTTATCAAACAAATTTATTATTAATATTGTGATAAATTAATTGTCAGTTTATCGATTATTAATCGTTAATCTTTAATTGTCGCTATTCGTTGAATAATTTAAACAATTCGTGTGGTAATGGAAAAATCCAATGGTATAGACGAGGAATAGAGAAAGAAAATCAATTATACACAATGAAGCGCCCTTTAGGTAGAATTATATTTTACGAAAAAAGAGCTACGTATGTAAATTATCATAAATTGTCGGTGTGATTTACATATTATTTTTACCGCGTTATAGGGAGTATATGTTCTAAAACTGTATTTTAATTTAATGACTCATTTCAATCATTTCCGCTAGTTAAATGTAAAAATACAATATAAAACATTAAACCCCTATAACGCTCACTCCGATACCGCGGTAAATATCTCAACGCTATAGGAGGGTTTACTATATATCCTTTCTGACCGCTACGTGAAGTTGTGTAACTCCTTTGTGATACGGTCGAGGGGGTATTTATTTCTCAAAACTGATGTGACATTCAAGAGATGAATCCATCTTACCTGTAACCATTTCAATTAAAGTTTGGAAAAACGTTGAATCTCATTTTTTTAAATATATTATAATTTTAGGTGAGGAACATCTTTTGAATGTCACTAGATGAAGCATGAGTCACTTTGCCCGCACGTAAAAATATATTGTTATCGTCATTTAGCCTTTTGATTTGAGCTAACTTGTTGTTACATATATTTTATACACACGTGTGAATGTCACCATATATTATTGTGTTACTGATATGTACCCTGCTTGTTATGGTCTTATGGTCCCCTCAAATCCCCGATAAGGCTGTTAGAATTATAATAAGAGTGTCTTAAATACAATTTCTAATTGCATTAGGGATGTTATGAAATACAATATACCCTGTTCCATCTGAAAGGTGAAAAAATGTAAACAATATCACTGCCTCCTCCAATCTTCTATAATCATACAATTCTTCAATATTTTTTTGATATCTCAAGAAAGATGAAGAAGAATATTGAAGTCTGGGCATTTACTGGGCTTGTAGCCTATAAGCTTTATATAAGCTCGGCTGTCCAAACTTAAAATACAGTAAGTTTATTTGCATTTTTGGACTAAGTAGAATCGTCTTACTCCAAAAACTAACTAACTAACTAACTAGTTAGTTAGTTAGTTTTTGGAGTAAGACGATTCTATTTAGTCTAAAAATGCAAATAAACGTACTGCAAAAAAAAAAGAATATCGAAGTCTGGGTATATACTGGGCTTGTAGCCTATAAGCTTTATATAAGCTCGGCTGTCCAAACTTAAAATACAGTTAGAGACATTTTTTTGCAGTACGTTTTATTTGCATTTTTGGACTAAGTAGAATCGTCTTGCTCCAAAAATGCAAAAAAAAACGTACTCCAAAAAAAATGTCCCTTACTGTGTTTTGAGTTTGGACAGCTGAGCTAGCATAAACAGCGTTATTAAAATGTCAAATTAAATTAAAATAACTCCTATGTGGATAAAACCCAGATTTATATAGTATGTGGACACACTCAAAATGTCTTGGATACAATATTTAATAGAATGTGTGATCAATAATCAATCACAACTACATAAAAAAAACGTATCAATAATTTTATACACGACTAACATTAAAAGCACCCGCCTCCGTAGTGTAATGGTCAGCACGCTCTGCTACTGTTCTGTAGGTCCCGGGTTCGATTCCCTAGGGGGGGTAAAATAAATATAAGTGATTTTTTCACTGTAATATTTATTCAATATTACCCTGGACTGGTACCTGAAGTGGAGGGCTGATCACCTTTCCTTCATGCGTAAACGATCAAGATTACACTGCGTTTATATGACGCAGTGCCCTATGCACCATTGGGGTGCGGATAAGGGTTTTATTATTTTATTATTAACATTAAAAGCATGATAGACTCTGGTGCATTAAGTACAAATGTTAGTAATATCTTTACAATTGTTAGTAATAATTACTTTTGACATCTCAACATAGATGAAGAAGAATATGAAAGTCTGGGTAATTACAGAGCTCATTTTACTCACGAGTAACGTTCTTAATCAAAACATCATAAATCTTAACATTCCTAAAAAGTAGTTAAGTTTCGTATTTATTTAAAATTTAATGTAAGCTTTTAAGATAAGGTTGGAGGAGCAGTATTTGGTTTAATTGGCAAACATAACCTAAAACGCGGTAAGAGCATTAAACTGGGTTTGTAGGAGTATAACGCAAAGGGTTCTGTAAGTGGTTTTAAGAGCTTGAATGCGTAATACGTAATGCGTAATTGCGTAATAAGTTCCTTTGATCAAATGTGGTAGGTAAGTGTTTGATTGTAGACTTGGGCATGGAATTTAAAAAAAAAACGACTTCTTCAAAATAAGTCGGTTTTTTAATTCGATCATTTTAAGCAAATCACGTCAATCAGTGCACGAATTTGGTTGCTAGTAAAAAGAATAACTTTGTGGCGGGATATTCGATAGCCCGCAACTCTATTCTCTCTAAATCCAGATAACATTCGACGTAATTATTTTTTTTTCTTAAATCACTGTTTTGTTTAAAAAAAAGTATTTCAATGAAATAAATATACGGTTTTAAATAAAGGAAAAGTTTTTGAAAGGCCAAGAGTTTTTTCAGTTTATGTGTATCCTTTAAAAAAAATCAAGCTCCAATGTTTACATATTCTACAAAAAAAATTGCGCCGAGATACGTCTGGCCCCTCGCGCAGCCGATTACTTACTGAATTGTATGTTTCTGCTGTGAAAGAACAATAAACAAAACCATCCCAATCAAGTACCTGAAACAGTAACATTTACGCATAAGTCTCACCTCTAATCTACATACAAGTATAAACGTAGAGAATTTATGTTATATTATTTTAAGAAATAAAAAGACTTTGTTTTTTGATCCACTCATATTTTTATTAACAACCAACCAGTTTCGGCCACAACTTGTAGCTCTCTTCAGGGTTTATTTTAAAATAAACCCTGAAGAGGGCAACAGGTTGTTGCCGAAACTAGTTGGTTGTTGATAAAAATGTCAGTGGGTCAAAAAACAAAGTCTTTTTATTTCTCAAAGTAATATATCACTATGATCCACAAAGTTAATGCTTTCAATATTCAAAAAATAAAATTGATGTTATATACAGAGCCCTTTGCGTCACTATCCCAAACGCCTTGTGCGAGGTCTGACCTCGCTTTAGGCGGTGTTCGCCAGTTTACCTCTTAGAAACCGAATACGGTGAAATTTTCTCCGAGCGCATGTTCGATTATAATCCTAATAGCCTTACTCCAATATGTTCTATATCCTATCGATACCATCATTAATGTTAGTGTGCTAGACCGCAGAATATGTGTAATGATTATTATCCGCCATGATGCAAAAGGAGCGAGCTATTACATAAATTGTATGGATAGATTATTATTTAAAGTAGGCACTGGCTCAGAAATTACTTTGAGGTAATATCATAGATCAACAGAATATTGTTTGAGTTCCTCCGATCAGCTTCGATTGAACTAGATGTAAACACAGATACCAACTTTGTAATATTTATAAACGGAAGCCATAGACAACTTATTTAATATGTTAACATAGATTACATAGTGATTATTAACTATATTCTAATATATTTACCCTTTATTCAAACATTGAACTACTACGCTACATACTTGAAATCTCAAATATTACATTTTTATAATTACAAACTTTTTTAAATATTACAGTAATTGGTTCGTAATTCATAATTGATTTAAAGTAACGCGTCATCTTTTTTTTAAGAGAAATATTTGTGTTTTTATTATTTACACAAATATTTCAATTTTATACTATTTCTGTGAGCCTAAGCGGCTCATTATTTGAAACAGGTATCAACAGAAATAGGTGAGGTGGTAGAGTGGGTTCGAACCGAGAAGCTCTGACTTAAGAGTCCGCGACACTAACCACGGGACCACAACCCGACACATAAGTTCTTTGTTATATAGAGCGTAAATATTTTATTATTTTATAATTATTATTTAAATTTTACTTGTTAAATACCATTATTTCTATGAATCTGTTGTGACACGTGTTTTGATGCATTCAGCATCATTATCAAACACATACAGGTTTTTGGAAATGATGAATGCATCGAAACACGTGTTATAGTAGATTTAAAGAGATTATGGTATTTGAAAAGTAAATTTAAAATTTAAAATGGATAGACATATTTAAAATGACTGCTGGATCAATTAATGAAATAAAATGTTTTAGTAGAGTACACATTCTAAATTAAAATATTCGTTTTATTTCGTGGATGATTCTAATTTTACTTCTTTTACGATTCAAAAAAAAAAGTAGATGTTAACTTTCATTACCAATTTTAAAAGAAATTAATATTTTTCAAACCTAAGACCAAAAAGTTTATTTTACATCTCGCAAAATAACTTTGTTTAAAATCACCATACATATTTAAAATAGACAAACTTCTTTTGCATTTACATCCTTATAAAACTAATATATATACATATACATATAAGTTTTATTTATGAACTACAAATTCAATTAATATTTAAGTATAGAAGACTTAACAATTCAAAAAAATTAATATACTTTTTTTAATGGCCCTAACTAATTTCTACAAAAAAAATTATAAAGTTTAAATATACCGTACATTATTCTAATTATTAATATAATTATAACATGTGTCTACAATACACCACCTACGAAATATATAAATAAACAAATTATTTATGCATACGATGTTTCCTATGCATAAATATATATATATATATATATATATATATATATATATATATATATATATATATATATATATATATATATATATATATATATATATATATATATATATATATATATATATATATATATATATATATATATATATATATATATATATATATATATATATATATATATATATATATATATATATATATATATATATATATATATATATATATATATATATATATATATATTTATATATATATATATACATATATTTATATATATATATATATATATATATATATATATATATATATATATATATATATATATATATATATATATATATATATATATACAATTATATTTTTCGTTTAATTTTGGTAGTGAAATTACACGTAAATGTTTATTTATTCATTTAGAAATTTAACAGAAAATTAACATAAATACATTCACAATAATGAATAAAAAATAAAATATGTAATTGTAACATTCCAATTACAAAATTTCACAAATCGCTCACTACTTTCAAGAACGTCATAAATCAAAGAACTTGATTTTTCAGGAGAACGTTTTAAAAGTTTTAAATTAAAATACAATGTATTAAAATAAATATCAAGCCATTTATTGAACTTTTTACTGTGCAGCAGATATTTTTAGGTAAAACCTGAAGTTTTTTGTCCATTTGAAAAATATTTAGGATATTTAAAAAAATACTTAAGCAATGCCTTTTCTTCAAAATGCAAAAACAACACTTTCTGCCCTGTAGCGGTTAAATACTAAGTTTAAAATATGCCTCCGTTGCTGGGATAAAGTACATTTTCTGGGCATTCCGAAAACACGCAAAACTGCAAATTGAAGATTTTTGATTTATGACGTTTTTGAAAGGAGTGAGCGAAATGTTAAACGAGTTAAAAGTAAACAGCAACAATAAAATATAGCAGAAGTTAAAAAGATTAATAGGCAAAGCTAAAGTAGCTTAATGTAGAGCTAAAGTAAAAATAATAACAAAAAAACATAATCAGTTATAAGATGTAAGTTTAGTTGATGTTTATAAAATTATTTCCTATTTTTTTTTTTTTTTTTTATTGGAAGGAAAAATAACAGTTACAATATATGATAAATAAGAATAATAAAAAATCATGAGTACCAATTACAGTTCTTCACACCTATGCATAAGAAAAGTCTATATATAAGAAGAGACATGAGACAAGGATGGGATTAAGAGAAAAAATTATACAACAGGTTGAAATTTTTAAGCGAATTTGATGATGTGTGTGTGTGTGTGTGAGTGTGTTCATGTATTTGAATACACAAAGTGTCCGGTGGAGCTCGTTACGGATTAGGCAGGAACCAGGTAGCAAATGATAACTGAGTGTTGCAATTGAGAGGTCTGGCACACCCGTTTGTCCTTGTTTCCCCCAGGGCCCGTGAGACCGTCGCCGTCGGCGGGGGTAGTGACTCTTGCTTTATCCCCTTTTGTGCCCGCAGCCGCGCTGCTCGGGGCGCGCTTCAGGGCTGACTCTAGTTGCCTCCTTGCAGAGTCAGGGGGCGCCCTGGACGCGGAGGCGCCTTCGCCCGCCAGCATGGGGCGCCGGCGCTCCCGGGCCGTGCTCTACCAGCTCTCGGGCCACTACAAGCCGGACAAGATGAAGACCAAACTGAAGCTCAACAATGTGAGTCGTACCATAAAACCTTCCAATTACTTTCATAATTTTTTTCATAGTTAAAATATTACTTTCTTTTAAATTCACATGAAATATTTTATTATAACTTTGTCCGCCTCCGTAGTGTAATAATCAGCACAGGTCCTGGGTTCGATTCCCGAGGTGGGTAAAATAAATATAAGTAATTTTTTCACTGTAATATTCATTCAATATTACCATGGACCGGTACCTGAAGCGGAGGGCTGATCACCTTTCCTTCATATGTAAACGATCGAGATAACACTGCGTTTATATGACACAGTGCCCTATGCACCATTGGGGTGCAGATAAGGGTTTATTATTATTATTATTATAAGTAAAACCTTCACTGCATAGTGTATCAAATTTATTACATACCCAAAAGTTAGTGTTAAAACGTCCATTAAAAATATAAGCAACCATTCTTTGTTGTTACTGATTATATACATTCATAACTCACGTATACAGTTCATAATTTAGCCGAAAGAGGCGCTATGAACGCCAAAATAATAACTTCACTTGTCTTTTGAAGACGAACTGTCAATGCAGTCATGCAGTCATGCAAAAAAAGGTCATGCGGTGTAGGGTTAGTTATAATGTCTACCGGTTTCGAAGCTAACCGCTTCTTTTTCAATACGCATGCAATGGGCCAATGATTCCACCTGCCCATAAAGCACACCAAACAGTGACTTTTAATGGATGTAAGGGCGTCTCGACAAAGGCTTTTGTAAACTTATATACCGCCATTTTCGTAAATAAATACCTCAAGGGTGCTTCACTGTGAATGAATTGGGGAAAATATTTTGGTGGAAATGATTTAGCAAACAAATGTGTTTTTAGTCTTTTTCTAAAGATCATCTCACTCTCACTATTTCTAACCACTGGTGGAAGAGCATTCCACGCCGTCGGTCCTGCAACAGCAAAGGCACGCTCGCCAAATTTAGTGCGTTGGTTGCGAGCTGGTAAGATAACTTTGCCCATTGCAGATGTTGTAGCCGATCGAAGCGTGAGACGTCTATCAACCAATTCATCTGGAATACACAGCTCCTTAAGATACTCTGGAGCCATATTGTGTATTGATTTATACATGAGTAGGCAGAGTTTATACTCAACCCTTTCGGGAAAGCGTAACCAGTGGAGTTTGTGAAGTAGTGGGGTGATGTGACTGAATTTAGAAATTCCAAAAATTAGTCTCGCTGCTGCGTTTAACACTGATTGCAGTCGAGCCATTTTATTGTTTGGTAGACCCGTGTATATACCGTTACAATAATCTACTCTGGATATTACAAACAATTCAGCTTTTGACATAGCCATTTAACCGAAAATGCGCCTCATTAGTAAAAAAAATGGTGTTAAAAAAGAGGATTAAGAATATTATTTTCGACCCATCCACCGAAACTACGACGCGCATAATGGTCATTCAGTCTATTCATGATGAAATGGCAAAACGTACTGCCTTCAAATCAACTGACAACTGTCAAATTGACAAACTGTTTAAAAATCAAACCTCTTAAAAAACAGCCCAATACATAATCAAATGTGTCGCCTGCTTTCAAAATCCGTTAGATCCAATTTTATAAGATTTAAAAAAAAATGCTATCGGCATGCCAATTGCGGGTTTTTAGTTTACAATATTTATATACTTGAAAACCCTGCTAAAAATACTTAAAAACAGCGTTCTATTTCAAATTCCGCTATATTCATGGAACTTGCTTTCTGACCCATATCGGCCAATAAGAGAATGGAGATTTGTCAAAAATTAAGATGACGTCATTATCGGTTTGTGTCTGTCATATCAAATACTGAATGATTTTCTGAAAATTGGGAAAATATTCTATTTCATAATATTTTATCTAAAGACAGACAAATCTTTTAAACATAAATGATTCCCGGAGAATTTTGCATTCTTTGTAAAATCAACTTATATGGATCTGGCGGATTTTGAAAGTAGGCGACACATATATTCGATCAGAAATAGTTTTTGATCGAATTTCACAAAGGCACCGTTTCTTAGATTTATTTGTAGTACCTAGCTACTAACAAACATTAATACCCAGATATTTTAGCGATCCATTTTTTTTTTAAATAATCCTTACCGTTGATATTTTAATGTATATTTTCAGATCTTTACTTCCTATTGTACGTTTTTCGCCTTGTTACTAATCGGCTTATACGAAAATCGCATTTTTAAATATCGTTTGCCTAAAATATTCCTTTAATCTCTTAATTCGTAGATTTAAAATGTATAGCCTTCAATAATATTATCATATTACTTTACATGTATAAAACCGCTTTTCTCAAATTGAATTGCGTTTCAATCGAAATTATTTCTACTCAGTTAATAATATATTGATAAAATCTCTCGTATCCTTATTGAAATGAAAAAAATATCTACATGTATACGTATTTTATAAACTTCAAAGAAATACTTTGAAATTTTTCCCCATGGCATTTTTAATCAAAATACCGTCATTTTTATTTCCTGTATATAATCCTCTTAAACTTTATAAAAGATATTAAATTTAAGCAACAAATAAAATTTATATCAAATAAAAATATTTTTTTACTTTCTTAACTATTTTTTTACAGAGGGTCTTCAAATAGCATAAGACTACTTTTTACTTTTTGTTTAATAAGATTTCTTTTATTTATAAGATAAACGAATCAAATTAAATACGCAGTATAAATCAACTTTTGTTCACAAATTCTAAACTTCGCTCCACTTACGAATTATTCATACATTTTTTATTGATAACTCAACAAAGATGAAGGGGAATAGTGAAAAATATAAGTATGGTCAGAATATATGTTTAGTAAAAAAATAATTATGAAGGTTTCTGGTAAAAAAAAAGACTTGGAAGTCTTGGAAAAAATCTTGGACAAACTCAAAATATTAGGAATAAAAAAACATGTGTTACATTTTGTGTGGTTGGTTCCGGAACCTTTAACTATTCATGTGTTATATTTTATATGATTGGTTCCAGAACCTTTAACGTGTTTACGTATTATATCTTGTATGATTGAAGCTTCAACATGTTTATGTGCTAAATTTTATGTGATTGGTTCCGGAACTTGATTGGTTCCAGAACCATCAACATGTTTATGTGTTATGTTTTGTGTAATTGGTTCCAGAACCTTTTAACATGTTTATGTGTTATATTTTGAGTTGTTGGATCCAGAACCTTTTAACATGTTTTTATGTTATATTTAGTGTGATTGGATCCAGAATCTTTAACATGTTTATTTGTTACATTTTGTTTGGTTCCAGAACCTTTCACTAGTTTTTGTATTACGTTTTTTTGATTGGTTCCAAAACCTATGACATATTTATGTGTTATATTTTGTGTGATTGTTTCCAGAACCTTCTGCATTCCACCGACCCGCCGCTCCCAGAGTACAAGACATCCGCCATAAAGAAGTCTCGCTTCATCATCTCGCACTACGGAGTGTTCAAGACGTTCTGGGACTGGTTGATCCTGATAGCCACGTTCTATGTGGCCGTTGTGGTTCCGTACAATGCCAGCTTCGTTAATGTAGATAGACCATCGATGATCAGTGACGTGGTTGTAGAGGCTCTTTTTATCATAGGTAAGCGCTGTTTTTTTTAATTGAATGCTTTTTGGTTTACATATTCAGAAAAATATTTATGAGGATGAAAGATACATTGTTGAACCCATTTCATTGGACTTTTAGAAAGACACTAGTACCAAAATCTTATTCACCTATTTCCCCTTCTATTACATTTTCTTCATCATATTCTGCGTCCTCTTCCTCTTCTTCTGATTCCTCTTCTCCTTCTTCACCTTTCAGTTCTTCTTCTTCTTATTCTTCTTCTTCTTTTTCTACTTCTCCTTCTCATTCCTTTTCCTCTCATTCCTCTTATTCTTATTCTTCTTCATATTATTTTTCTTCTCCTACATCTTCATTTGCATTGTTTAAATTTTCTTCATCTTCTTCTTCTACTTCTTCTTCTCATTCCTCTTCCACTCATTCCTCTTATTCTTATTTTTCTTCACATTCTTTTTACTCTCCTACATCTTCATTTGCATTTCCTTAATATTCTTCATCTTCTCCTTTTTACTATCATCCACACCCAATGGTGTACGAGACATTGTATCAAATTGATGCCAAGTTCAGTTAATCGTTAATTATATGAAGGCTAGGTGATGAGTCTTACGTTTCAGGTACTAGTTCAGGTATTTTTATTGAATAAATATTAGAGTGAAAAAATCATTTATATTATCTGACCCTCCCCCCTGGGAATTGAACCCGGGGCCTTCAGTTCATGCTGACCATATTACATATTACATATACTTTACTATAAAATATATTGTCGTTTTTCGTATAAGAGATGTGAAAAACGGGTACTGAAAATTTTGTATAAGTAGACTTAGACCCTTTTAAATATACGGAATTCAATTATTGAAGATAATGTTTCGAATATCTTGTTGATTTTAACATTTTGCTTTTAACATTAATTTTACGGCTTCCCATTTGAGATGGAAATTATATTTCGTATTATAATACCCGAGAAATATTTTAAATCTTTAGTAAACAGATAATTTTAACGATTACGCTCGACCTTTAATTGAACACGAATTTCTAAAATCTGGATTTAATTACGTTATACGGATAAATAGATCTACCTCCAAATTCCGAATCATATTTTTATGGCATGTTATTTTTTAATTACATTGATTTCGTTTACGCTAACTTTTTTAAATTAAAAATCATAATTCTACATTCATAAAACAAAGCCCGAAGCGTTTTTAATGTGATTAATTAAATATTTATTATGCCATAATTGATCTTTTTTCATTAAGTAAAAGCAAACGTAAAATTCTGTTTAAAATTAAAATGAAACGCTTTAGTAGATAAAAGAATTGTATGGAAAATAACGATTTAGGTAACTCTTGAATATATTATTATTTCGATTATTTAAAAGAAATCGTTACATATCTTACAATTACAAAAAAATAATTTTTTAAAAATACTTAAAGAGAAACCTGAAAAACAAAGTAGATACAACAAACCAATTTTGTTTCCACGAAAAGTAAGTTGTGTAAAACTGTGATATACGTTTACTTCAAATAGACATATTTTTACGTGCCAGGGTTAATAAAAAATATGCAATGAAATTAAACAAATATAAAACATATATTGCATAGCTAAAAAAAAATTATCACTCACACCCCTACTCTAATCCTTTCAATACCGGATGTCGTTAATCAGCTCAGTAACTAGCTTGATTTGCAGTACTATGCACACGGCGCAAAAAGGAGGTGGGCATTGAGTGAACAGCATTTAGTTGTTGGTCGATTTTTTTATAACGTTGCAAACATTTAGTTTCTGTCGCGCCGAAGATGAAACTTAAAAACAGATTTGTTTCAGCAATGGGTCAGAGTGTTTCTAAATCATCAAACACATTTTCTTTTTAATTATTAATGTTTAAATCGCGGTATTTCTAGCATAGTAACCCCAATAGTCCTGGTAGCCAAAGGGAGACATATCGCTTACTCCTTTCAACAACGTCATATATCAAATAACTTGATTTTTCAGGAGATCGTTTTTAAAGTTAAAAAATATTATAAAATGTATTAAAAATAAATATCAAGCCGCTTATTGAACTTTTTACTGTGCAACAGTTCTTTTTAGGCAAAACCTGACTGTTTTTTCTCCATTTGAAAAATATTAAGTATATTTAAAAAAAATACTTTTCTTCTACATGCAAAAACAACACTTTCTGCCCTGCAGCGGGTAAATATTAAGTTAAAAATATGCCGCTTTTGCTGGAATATAGTACATTTTCTGGGCATTCCGAAAACATGCACAACTGAAAATTGACGATTTTTTTATATCTGACGTAATTGAAAGGAGTGAGCGATATATGACATTAAAAAAAGGTAGTAAGGAATACAAACCACGAAAAAATAACGAATACCATCACTATCGAGTAGCCGAATAACAGTTACGAATTAGGCACACCTATATTTGATAAGTTTGCTTTGTTTCTGTTTAGTTGATCTCGTACCAATCACAATATCACAATCGGTTTGTCAAATAAATAACAGTTACCAATTAATCGCAGCCCTATTCCCGATGAGATTTGTGGAGTCGTGAGCTATTCTCGTACTGAATGCGACGAGCTTTGTTAATAAACCGATTGTGATATTATCACATCCGTGTTTGTAATGAATCCCATGAATTGATCCCGTTCTCATTATCACGTTCACATACAACATTTACATCCGTCCGTATCTCACCTGTAATCTGGTATTTTATATTCATTGCAATATATTTGTCCGGCTCCATAGCGTAATGGGTAGCTCGCTTGGCTCACATGTCTGACATAAAAAAATGTTTAGTAAAAAAATCATCAAAGTACTCTGCAAGTCATGGTCTACGTAAAAAATATATTAATACATTATTTGACGATTTGAAAAAAATATATAATAATACACATATACATACACAAACACACACATACTCTCTCTCTCACACACACACATACACACACACACGCGCACGCACACGCACACGCACACGCACACTCGCATGCGTTACAGTTAAAATT
Source organism: Brachycentrus maculatus (assembly GCF_059751285.1). Taxonomy (NCBI): domain Eukaryota; kingdom Metazoa; phylum Arthropoda; class Insecta; order Trichoptera; family Brachycentridae; genus Brachycentrus; species Brachycentrus maculatus. Next base: position 205,849 of record NW_028281106.1, read on the forward strand.
TCAAATCTTAAAAAACATTTTATATACATAGAATGAAAATTGTTTTGTGTTCTTATAATGTACAAAAATATTGTGTGTGTGTGTGTGTGTGTGTGTGAGTGTGACTGTGTGTGTGTGTCGTGTGTGTGTTTTTCAAAGATTATTTTAAAAAATCTTCCCTTTGTAAATCTTACTTATAATTATTTAGGTAGTTTTACATTTTGCATTTTCTCTAAGCGGTAGATTAATATTTTATACTCCTCTGAAATTGTGATTATGATGTAATATAGAGTTTTTATTAAGACCAATAACATTTTTTTCTTTCAGATATTATTTTAAATTTCCGGACGACTTACGTTAGTAGAAAGGGGGAGGTGGTGTCCAATTCCAAGTCGATAGCTCTCAACTACGTGAAGAGCTGGTTCATCGTGGATCTCCTAGCAGCTCTGCCGTTTGATCATCTCTATGCGTCGGACCTTTACAGCGGAGAGGTAATAACTCTTTAGTGTTTTTATCAAATGACTAGTTTGTGGTTGTAATAACGTACTAATTTTAAGTTGGTTGGGACTCTCCCCTGTCTGTCTGAACCCCAAACCCTCTGAAACCCAAAAATTTCAGTAGACGTTTTGGTGTGGTTCTGCCGTTTGATCATCTCGATGCCCCAAACCTTTGCAGTGGAGAAACAATACCTATTTGGTGATTTTATTAACGCTTTGTTTGTGGTTGTGATAAGGCTCTTATTTGAAGTTGGTTGGAACTCTCCCATGTCTATCTGAACACGATGCTCTGGTTTAATCATAAGGCGCTCCCAGACCCAAAAACTTCTGTAGACGTTTGGTTCTGCCGTTTGTTCATCTTTATGCGTCTTACCTTTGCAGTGGAGAAGTAAAAACTCTTTGGTGCTTTTATATAAGAAGCGCTCATTTGAAGTTGGTTGGGACTCTCCCCTGTGTGTTTGAACAAGATGCTCTGTTTAAATCATAGACGCTCTGAGACTCAAATACTTCAATAGACGTTTTGGTGTGGTTGTGCCGTTTGATAATCTCTATGCGTCAGACTATTACAGTGGAGAGGTAAGAACTCTTTGGTGTTTTTAAAAAATGCTTAGTTTGTTGTTGAGATACGGTACTCATTTGAAGTTGGTTGGGACTCTCCCTTTTCTGTCTGAACAAGATTCTCTGGTTTAATCATCTTTTGATAAAATTACTTGATTTCCCCGGTCATCCTCTTTTCCTAAATTCAACTACATTCGCCCTATAATTTTGTTTTATCATTCTTTCCCCACTCAATATTTTCAGTCAATATTTTTTGTAAAGTAAATAAAAGTTTCGTGACAATTTCTGATTTGTTAGGCGTTCAAAATACAAAAATATTGTTCGGTAAAAAACAAAATTGATTTATAAAAAAACAAACAAACAAACTTTTATTTTAGTCCAATTGTGTTCTGGAGTAACCTGGATTAAACACAAATTTGTTTTTTTTTTTACATCAACTTTTAAATCGAATTATGTCAAACTTTTCATGCATTTTTTGTAAATTTACCTCAGTTAACAGTTTCATTTACTATAAATTTGATTTACTACAACATTTTGAGCATGTCTAAGTACTTGTTCCCAAATCTGGGTTTCTATACTTCGGAGTTATTTTTCATTTTTCTTACGTCTCAAATACGATTAAAGTAAATTTCATAAAACGTTTTGAGTGTGTCAAAATCCTTGTTCACAAATCTGAATTATTTTTTAAAAAATTACATCTCAAAACGGATGATGACGAATATGAAAGTCTGAGTATTTACAGGGTTTACGACCTGTCTAAGGCTTGTAAAGTGATCACTTTACATATGTGTAACATTCACCATTCTACCCATGATTAGAAATGACATCATGGGTAATATGACAGGTCGTAAGTCCTGTAAATATCCAGACTTCTATATTCTTCATCATCTTTGTAAAGATGTATTTCTTTATTATTATTATATTAATTCGAAGTCCTGTAAATACAGAAAATTCTTCATCATCTGTGTTGAGATGTCAAAAATTATTTTTATTACATTACTTTGCAAATCAATGAAACTTTATCAAATTTCATATCGAGCTTAAAGGTTAGGTTAAATACTATAATATTTTCCGTCTTTCTTCTGAATATTGCTGATTTTATGACTCAGGTAGGTATATTATCATTTTCCAGAAAACCCACACAAAGCTTATTCATATTAACGGCATACTTATAAGAAAATCAGCATCAATACCGAACTTCAGAAAAATCAGAATAGGCCTTTCCTAGTTGATGTTTGACATTTAACCCTCTAGTAACAGCAAAATCAGGAAACATCACATAGTTTTCTGAAACAAATACCCTTTTATGGTACGTACCCCCAAACTACAACTAAGCCGTGCTGTAGTTTGAATTTCAAATTCGGATTGGTCTACTATAACAAGCTGTCATTTGGAATTTCATTGAAGGTTTCTACCGATTTTCGATCTGGGTTGTTTATTTGTAGGCATTTTCAAGCTTTTTAGGCAAATTCCTGAATGGGGTTTTAAAATTCATTTTTAACAAAACGAAAAAAAATCTCTTAGAGGTAAACATCAAACGTCTCTCATTTTCCGTACCGTATTTTTTAAAATCAAATATTACTCGTGAACATAAAAAAAAAAATTTAATTAACAAAAAAAATATCTAAAAAAATGTATTTAAGAATATATATTAATTAATTTAATAAAAAATCTTTATAAATTAAATAATACTCAAATTTTGTGTTTTACCAATTTTATTTTTGGCACTTTTTTTCCAACCGGTTTTGACAACCACCTTGCCTTCTTCAGGGATGAATACTAACAGTATGCATCCATCCCTCAAAAATACAGAGTGCTGGTCGAGACGGGTTGTAAAAATAGTACCATAAATAAAGTAATTAAAAACAAAAATTGAGTTTTATTTATAGATTTTTAAAGTTTTTTTCTGCTACTTTATGGCTTATTTTATAAAATTTATAACACCAAACTATATTTTTGATACTATAATTCCAACCGGTTTCGACAAATGGCTTATCTTCTTTATTTATACATATATTCTAGTACTCCAAGCACAAGAACTTAGTCCCTTCAATGGAGAGAACTGCGTTATTATTTTCAGATTTCAATAGTAAAAATCTCTAGAAAATTGGTTAAAATTATTTTTAAAAGTATGGTAACCACATTTAAAAAAATTAAAAAATATACCGTCGAAACCGGTTGAAATAAAAGTACTAAAAATAAATGTGGTTATTTTTTTTTCAGTTTGACTAATTGGGGGGGGGGGGTCTTATCAAAAAAGAACCAAAAGAAAAAATCTAAAAAATCATTTAAGTCTAGTTATAATAGGGTTAAAATACAATACTTGTAGGAAGAGTGCCCACGCAGTAAGAGTATAGTATTTCAAATTATAAGAGCATAGACAACCTACCCACTTAACTCCCTAGGTACCTACCCAGAGGTTTAAATTACATTTCTAATTTGATCCTTTCTGTTACTGGATAAATATTGTGTTAGTTAAATAAGTAAAATGATTTTCACTGAGATTTTTACCAGAAGACTAGCTCATAAGGGCGTTTGTCCACTACACGGGATTTCCGTGATATAAGGAAAGAATGCAAGGCTGAGATAAGCATTATCGTTAAAATATAAGAAAAATGTGCTGAGATGGTTTGGGCATCTGAAAGAAAGTGATGAAAGAAAAGTGTAACAAATTTATCATATTAATATAGTTATAAATAAAAGCAGAGAAAGACCGAGAAAAACTTAGCATAATTAGCAGCGAGTAGGAATGAGGATATGCATGAACGTGGAAGAAGCGAAGATTATTTCCAAAGTCAGATTAGTGTGGCAGTCTATTCCCTCTGCCCACCTCTGCGCAAAAGCGGCATGATGTTGACTTAGTTAGTTTTATGATGCCGAATTTTATTATAATTAACATCAAATGAAAATATTTGATATGCGATATCTCCAACATCCCTTAATATCTACAAACTCAAAACAAATATGTTTAAACGCTGACAGAAGGACCGTCTTTAGGGGTGTGCGTGACAGGTGCTACGGTCGCACCTGTAACGTACAAGTGCTGAAAAATAAATACCCCCTAACGAACAGTTCTGAAAGTCCTGAAATATTCTGAAAACCTGATATCTTGGAGTCGACGACCTTTTTTTTGGTCACAGGTTTCGAAAGTACTTCACATGGCTTTAGTTTTTAAAAAACACTGGCTGTCAGCACCTGAAGTGCCGATAAAACCTAGTTTAAAAATTTACAATTCAGATATTAGAAAGTAATGTAAAGTTAAACTAGGGATGATTAAAAAAAAATCAAAAGTTGAATATTCAATGAAGAAGTGTTTTAATGGTATTGCACAGAATGAATGACGAATGTCAAGGAAAGTGTTATATTACCACACCACAAAGTTAACGATACTTTTAATACACTAAAAAATAATGATTCTTATTTAAAATCTAATAGTTTATTTACAAAGAATTTTATATTCATACAAATTAATTCATTTTAACTATAAAAAATAACCATGAAGCCGCTCGCCGCAGGAGTAGGTAGAGAAAAAAGAAAGCCACACCAATCTGTATTTGCAGACAATCTTCGCTTCTAACACATTCATGCATCATCTCATGCATATCCACCAATTATTCATTATTATTATTTCTATATTATAATTCCTTTTATATGGGTAGAAAAACAAGTGTCATTCGACCATATCATCCATGATTGTATGGAACATAATAGGCAAGTGATTAACAAAAGACTTTCTTAACAAGTAACGTAAATATTATAGTTATCTCAACTTAATATGAAACATCTATTGTTCCTCTTTATATGAAAGAAGTGTATAAAGTAATCGCTTAAGACAGCCAAATGCCAGGTCGTAAGCTCTGAGATGCTCAGACTGCCATCTTCTTACATTTAAAGAGGAACGATATATGTCTCACATCGAGTTGTCATCTCATCCGTTGGGTGAATAATCCAGTGTGTGATACATAATATTAATATTGTCAGGAAAACCCAGTAAGGACACATTATACATATCGCTCACTCCTTTCAACAACGTCATAAATCAAAAATCGACAATTTTTAGTTGTGCATGTTTTCGAAATTTCCAGAAAATGTACTATATCCCAGCAAAAGTGGCATATTTTAAACTTAATATTTACCCGCTACAGAGCAAAAAGTTTGTTTATGCATTTAGAAGAAAAGTTTTTGTTTGTTTTTTTTTTTAACATGCTAAATATTTTTCAAATGGAAAAAAAAACATTCAGATTTTACGTAAAAATATGTGTTGCACAGTAAAAAGTTCAATAAGTGGTTCGATATTTATTTTTAATACATTTTATTATATTTTTAAACTTTAAAAACGATCTCCTGAAATATCAAGTTTTTTGATTTATGACGCTGTTGAAAGGAGTAAGTGATATTTTTACTGTAAATGTATAAATGATAAAAATAAATAAATAAATCCTTGTGGTTATCTCTAATATTTAGGTACTTTATTTTTTGCGGGATTACGCAACATATTTTTGCAGAACAAACATGTCACAAAATACACTTCAGTCCCTTGATCGCGTTTCATGAATATGTAAAATATTTTCCATTCAACATACATATGTTCCCGTCCAAACACAATACCAAACTGTATCTCCGAAATGTCATTTAAATCATTTTAAAGAAATGAAAGTTACAAATACAACACATACTGGTAGTGCTGCAAAACGACCTGAAAATATTTAATATATATATATATATATATATATATATATATATATATATATATATATATATATATATATATATATATATATATATATATATATATATATATATATATATATATATATATATATATATATATATATATATATATATATATATATATATATATATATATATATATATATATATATATATATATATTTAATATATATATATATATATATATATATATATATATATATATATATATATATATATATATATATAAATATATATATATATATATATATATATATATATATATATATATATAAATATATATATATATATATATATATATATATATATATATATATATATATATATATATATATATATATATATATTTATATATATATATATATATATTTGGGAGTTTAACAGAACTGTAACATGATGTTACAATCCAATACGAGTAATACAAAATAACTGCTTGTACTGTACCAATTACAAAATTCCACATTTGTAAAAATACTTGAAAGAAGGACAGGAGGGAGGAAAAGGGAAATGGGGGAAGGGTAAAGATCAAAGTTCAAGTTAAAGACATTTTAAACTTTTTTTTAATCGCGTTATTCCTTATTGTATTTAACCGATGTTATAAGTTGGAAAAGTTATTATTGTCTTGTAAAATAATCCACGATAAACCTTATAAATATATATGAAACTTCTAGGCGTACATATTGTTCACAACATCTTGGGTGCATCCAAATTCATAAATCTAGATTACTCTACTAAGAAGATTTTTTTATTTTTATATCTTAACATAGATGAAGAAAATAATGGGAATCTAGTATTTATAGGGCTTGACAACCATACCACTTATATGTTTGTCATTCATGCATAGAAAAGTAATGTTACATGGGTACAAAATACTCATATATAGCTCGTAATCTAGCTCACATCACTTATGACGAGTCTTAAGCCCTATGAATACCTATATTCCATATTCTCTTTTTTTCTATGTTGAAATATCAAAATGCACATATTATTAAAAATCTAAATGTGAGTAAAAATTTATAAAATTCTTAGAATCCTACCCCGAAAAAACCCATTTGAACGCATAAAACATATCAACATCCGTCGCGATGTTGATCAGGATATCAGAAGGTTGGTCTTGTATACTCCTGTATTCAAAAATAAAACGATATATCGCTCATCCCTTTCAAGAATGTCATAAATCAAAATACTTAATTTTTCAGGAGAACGTTTTTAAATTTTAAAAATATAATACAATGTTTTGAAATTGAATATCACTCCACTTATTGAAATTTTTACTGTGCAACAGATCTTTTTAGCTAAAACTTGGAGGTTTTTTCTCCATTCGAAAAATATTTAGTAAATATAAAAAAAATATTAAACAATACCTTTTCTTCAAAATGCAAAAACAACACTTTCTGCCCTGCAGCGGGTAAATATCAAGTTAAAAATATGCCTCTTTTGCTGGGATATAGTACATTTTATGTGCATTCCGAAAACATGCACAACTGAAAATTGACGATTTTTGATTTATGACGTTCTTGAAAGGAGTGAGCGATATGTCCACGCAGTCTTAGGTAACATAGGGCTTTGGAACATACAAAACAATGTTCCTCGTCATTCGGGATAATGGATCACACAGCATAACAATCGATAAAAATGAGTAATCGAACACAGTCCCTCTAGTCTCTTAACCATAGGTTCCCAAACTGGGCAATATCGTCCTCTTGTAAGCAAAGAAATCTTAGTGGGCAATGCTGAATTTGGGAGAATTTGATAGGCAATGTGAGGAGTGAAACGGGCAATTCACCATAAAGATGTTTAAAAAATTTATCATTATTTTTAAAACCAATATTTTTACAATTATTTTAATACATTTAAGGGTATATTAGAATAGATGTTTTTTTAGGTATGAGTACTTCGATAAGTAATCTAGAGACCCAAAATATAGTTTTTTTATAACCAGATATTTTTTGTTCTTAAGTAAATATATTATTTCCTTTATTTTATCAATCCCTTTATGAATTCACTTATCAATTCACTAAATTATTTAATTTCAAAACGTCCTGTGTGAAATTATACGATTACGAATACGCATGTGACATAAATTGATAAATTAAAAGATAATGTGTATTCACTTAAGAACAAAAAATATCTATCTGTAAAAACTATGCAATATTGATGAATAAAAACAAAAACGTACGCTTAATATTTATTTTTATCCTAAATAGAGACACAGTTTCCCAAAGGGGGAAGATGTAAAATATTGACGTTGAAAAATGTTCGTCGATTCAAATAAGTTTGGGAATCTATGCACTAAACTATTGTCATCAACCATACGAACCCTTATCCGCACCCCAATGGTGCATAGGGCACTGCATTATACAAACACAGTGATATCTTGATCGTTAACACACGAAGGAAAGATGATCAGCCCTCCGCTTCAGGTACCAGTCCAGGGTAATATTGAATAAATATTAGAGTGAAAAAATCACTTATATTCATTTGACCCCCCCTGGGAATCGAACCCGGGACCTCCAGAACGGTAGCCGAACGTGCTGACCATTACACTACGGAGGCAGACAGTCATCAACCATACCCTCGAGAAATTCTGTCAAAGTTACATAGAACGAAGGATAATACCCATACTCTCTCATGTAGAGATATCCACATAAGTTTATGACCTAACGCCAATATGTCATTTAAATACATTTTTTTAAGCCACCATTTTCTATTTTGTTACCAATAAGTAGGTAGGTACAATGGAAAAGTTTTCACTAGCTAAAAGTTTCCTGAGCGTTAGGTTTGTGTCAACGCACCAGGGATTCCGAAAGTTTGTGCCACTTCCATTCATTGACCTAAATGTTGTTACAAATTGTTACAAGGAAAATGAAGCTTAAGAATTCACCATACAAAAGAGACTTTCGTTTTATTTTTTAAAGGTCTTTAAATTTATCTTAAATAAATATTAATTAAATTCTCTAAAGCGTTGCTTGTGCTATTACTTACATACTGTCTTATAGGGCAAAGGGTAGAACAACTACCCTTTTGTTGAGTGAAAATCTAGTACTAATAAATAAATATCTGAGATATCCACAAAAATACTGATAACTACCTTTTTGTTGGGTAAAATCCAGTACCTGTGAATAAACATTTAAGATACTGAAAAAACGTTGAAAACTACCCTTTAGGTTACGTAAAAACACAGCACATGTCAACAAACATTCAAGCAAACAAAAAAATACGTCTTTTTTATTACTATTTTTTTAGGAATAAGCCGCAAGGGCTCTAGGCTTGTCTGCTGGTAGGATGGTAGGATAGGGAAGGTCGATGTGAAAATACATCACAAACACTCAGACCATTGAAAATAAATATTTATTTTCAATTTGCAACTGGCGGGAATCGAAGCCTCGATGCCAGTTTCGCAGTCAAGCGTCTACCCAACTACGCCACGGCGCCTGTCATTTTAAAAGAAATAAAAGAAAAAAAATGTTAAAGGTAGATATTAAAGGCCTCCTCTATTGTCAGCCTCCGTAGTGTGATGGTCAGCACGCTCGACTACCGTTCTGGAGGTCCCGGGTTCAATTCCCAAGGAGGGGGTGGGGTTAAATAAATATAAGTGTTTTTTTCACTCGAATATTTATTCAATACCTTGGACTGGTACCTAAAACGGAGGGTTGATCACCTTTCCTTCACGTGTTAACGATCAAGATAACGCTGTTTTATATGATGCAGTGCCCTAAGCACCATTGAGGTGCGGATAAGGGTTTGATAAGATATTAAACGTGTATATGTGTAGTAATAAGTGTTTGACGTGATAACCATAAAATACTTGATAAATAAATAGAGAATAGGGATCTATGAAGCCTTCGGTAGAAAACTGATTGCTAAACGTATGTATACATACAAAAGTACCTACAATTCGTCAAAGCTTTAAGCGTGATGAAATATAATATTTTTGATCCCTTAAGTACCGAAGGCTTAAGCAAATTTGAGTGGACAAACGGAGCTCGACCGTTATTATTGTCGGACGGATAATGAAGAGGAACCGCCATAAAAGGAACGAAATCTAATAATCCGACCCGATTGTGTCAATCATTCCAGAAAAACGGGAGTGTTTTCCGTCAAAAATCTATTTTAGTCGTTTTCAGCGTGATAACGATCCCCGACCTTATGGATCTGCGGCGCTGGCACATTTCGAATCTTCAATCATCCGCTAATCCAACGTTTTCACTCAAATGGGAACAAAAGAGTCTCGGTGCAACCTCCGAAAAAAACTTTCATTGATGTGAAAAAACTCGTTAGTGCGGTTTAATCCAGCATTTTAGAAGAAGAATTTGGGTGCTCAAAACATTGAATAGGTCTTTTTTTTTACTAATTTCAAACGTTTATTGTACAAGAAATTTTATTCCAAATATAATACATTTATTTAAAAAAAAAGATAATGGTGAAATTAAGATGAAGATTTAGATGATAGATTGATACCAAACTGCCCCTCATTTCACAGCTCTTTCTCTTTTCACGTTTGTTTTTCAAAATTCTTTAAACCAAAAATCACAATGTATCGGAAATTTATAACTCTGAGCTAAGTTTACAAAATGTATTATAAACCAACTTATAAATATAAAGTAAATTAATTTTAAATAGAGAGTGTTCGGATTGTGGTCCCGTGAGTCCAAGTTTCTCGGTTTGAACCCACTCTACCACATTTTTTTTCTTTATTTTAAATTCTTTTGCATTACATGACATAAATTAAAATACAAAAAATGAGTAAAATATAAATATAAATACAAAAAAAGATCCCACAAAGGCACGGCCTGTGTGTGGGTATACAATATAATTTAGTTCATAGTAAAGGGTAGAAGGGTATAGGTTTTATAAGTAGAACTAGAATAATAGTGTTAATATAAAATACAAAAAAATACTTGACTATAATATAAACATATTTGATATCCATGTCTTAAAACGAGCCACTTAAGCTCACAGAAATAGTATGAAACTGAAGTATTCTTAAAAATAATAAAAAACACAAATATTTATCTTTAAAAAAAAAATATATTAATAATAAAATAATAAGCTAGCTGTTTAATTCAGCCAACTAAGTTCGACAATAAAATGACAAAATTTGGATGAGTAAAATTCAAGGTATAGTTCAACGAAAACGCTTGATTGGCGAACTTACGAAGATCTGATTTACAAATACATATTATGCCAGGACCTCTGTATGAATATACAAACAGACAGGACGTCCACACACCCGCGCACGTATATGAAACGTAAATACTCCTGACGAGATTGTCGAGTGGTGGAGTTGTTATTATCTTAGTTATGAAAATCAATATCTGAGAGTTAGTGTACTGGCCCGTTACAGTGTGTACCGAGTTAAACAAACATAGGGCGACGATAATTCTGTTTTTCTTTCGAGATCTTTATCGTTATTTCTATATATATAATTGTCACCATCCAAAAATTAATAAAGCTTTCGTTTATTATTTGTAGTGGCGAAACAGTAGCTGACGATAAAATATGATAATGATAAAGCAATATCTCGCTAACCACTTATTTAAAAATTAACATGGGGAAAAACTGACATATCGCTCACTCATGTCGTGTGGTTGTCAATAATGGGTAGAATTTGTGAATGTTACACGTGTGTAAAGTGATCACTTAACCCAACCTATGACAGTCGTCAGCCCCGTAAATGCCCAGACTTCTATATTCTTCTTCAGCTTTAATGAGATGTCAAAAAAATAATGAAGTATTGATGGTGAAATTGATACGAGTGACGCCAGTTGCGTTTCCTGTCTCCTCAGACTAGCATCTTACATATAATATCTTCTTCTGTACCGGAATCCAGTCACGGATAATCTTATCAACTACTTCTCTTCTCTTCAATTTTGGTTAATACACGTTAAGCAACACTTCTGATTACTATGAAAGGCGTTGAGGCCATCATTGCCACCAGTGATTCCATATCTGTTTCCTGTCACCACAGACTAGCATCTTATAACAGTTATAAGAGTTACCTTCTTCTCGTCAGGAGTCCGGCCACGGGCACATCCACCTCGTGAAGCTGACTCGGCTGCTGCGGTTGGCGCGGCTGCTGCAGAAGATGGACCGCTACTCGCAGTACAGCGCCATGATCCTCACCCTGCTCATGTTCTCCTTCACGCTCGTGGCGCACTGGCTCGCCTGCATCTGGTTCGTCATCGCAGAAAAGGAGAGGCTGAGGAACGACAAGGACTGGGACCTTGGTGAGATTTTTATTGATTATGAAATTTAAAATTGTGAATATTTGAAGAACTACTTATTGTACAAACTGGTAAATACTTTTATATTATGTTCAAATTTAGCACAATAATTCTTCGGTAGCTTTAAATCAAAATCTTGATGATCGTGAGAGATATATTTTTTGAACTGGTAAACAAGTTCAGCATCGAGATAAACTAAAAACTTGAGAATGAGAGACTTTCCAGAAGGACAGTAATTACAGGAAGATGAGGAAGATCGAATTATGAAAAAGAAAAATCGATTTATCCATTTTTCATTTATTACGGTGACATTACACATCCCTGTTTAACACCTTTAAAGATGATAAAACCAAGTTAAAAATGAGGTAGGTACTTACCCTTCCCCAAACTTTCAAATTCATCTTAATCTATTTCAGATATCAAATAATGAGCAAAAATATTTATATATATATATATATATATATATATATATATATATATATATATATATATATATATATATATATATATATATATATATATATATATATAAATATATATATAAATATATATATATATATATATATATATATATATATATATATATATATATATATATACATATAAATATATATACATATATATATATATATATATATATATATATATATATATATATATATATATATATATATATATAAATATTTTTTTTTTTAAACTTAAATGGAGCACATCCTAAAATGGAGAAAAAAATAATACACCAAAAATATTGTGAATAAACTTGCGTAATTATAAAAAATTAAACACTTTCATAAAACCAGTAATTAAGTTTTATTTCACACAACTATTTTCGAAAACTACAGATGTTTTCATCGACAGGTGTTTTTGTGATCACCTTTCGATGAAATCATCAGTAGTTTTCGAAACTAGTCGTGTGAAATAAAATTCAATTATTGGTCTAACACAAGTGTTTAATTTTTAATGATCACCATGTCGTTCCACAATGCCAAATCGATAAAAAAAATATAACTGTATACTTGTGTGAAAAAGTAAGAATTTTGAACATTTATCTGAACTGTATACGATGATTAATAATTTCCGTAACCCAACACAAAAATAAAATTCCATCGTAACATGAAAAAAATCAAAAGTTTTACATTAAAAAATCTGTAAACTTTGAGTAGTTCCAAAAATTGGGCCACTTTTTCACCTACATTAAAAAGCGGATTAAACTTTTAAGTTCATTCGCCATCTTGTCTACTGTAAATAAGTAACTCGAGATGGTTGAACAATTTCCGAGATAGTTCGCGAAGCCTTAGATGAAATAATGGCATTTCAATTGATCTCAACCGGTTTTCCCTCCGATAATTCCATCTACTCTATCTTCTTGTATTTATCATCCTTCTGGGAAATCTATTTAGCTCTATCTCAAGTGTTTAACTTATCTCGATGCTGAACTTGTTTACGAGTTATAAAAGGATATCTCTACGAACATCAAAAGTTTGGATATTTAACTATCGAAGAAATATTGTATTACGTTTTAATATATATATATATATATATATATATATATATATAATATATATATATATATATATATATATATATATATATATATATATATATATATATATATATATATATATATATATATATAAAGGGTCCGCCAAATAACTTTTTTTTTTTGAAAATGCTATAAGTGCTATCGAGTGTAGCTTCGGCTGTGTGGCACGTAGCGCCGTCCTGTTGAAACCAAATGTTGCCAATATCCTCCTCTTCAATTTTTGTGAACAAAAATCCGTTCAACATGGCCCGATAACGATCGCCATTGACTGTAACGGCCACTCCTTGCTCATTTTCAAAGAAAAATGGCCCAATTATGCCTCTGGACCAAAATCCGCACCAAACAGTGACTCGTTTTGGGTGTACCGGCTTTTCAATGTATGCGTGCGGGTTTTCTGTGCCCCAAATACGACAATTTTGCTTGTTTACATACCCGCCAAGATCAAAATGAGCTTCATCCGAAAAGATGATTTTTTTGGCAAAATCGGCATCTTCTGTAAGTCGATCGCAGGCCCACTCAGCGAAGCGAAAACGCATTGGATGGTCAGTTGGCTTCAACTCCTGAACCAATTGGACTTTGTATGGCGTCATACCAAGGTCTTTATGCAAAATTCGTCTCAATGATGTCTCCGAAATGTTCAATTGTTGAGAACGACGGTGAATTGATGTTGATGGCGCTTCACGCACACTTTCTGCCACAACATCGATATTCTCGGGTGTACGCACTGTTTTTGGCTTTTCACGCTTTGGTTTATCGATGAGGATGCCAGTTTCTTTCACTTTTTTCACAAGATAACGAACATACGGAGCTGACGGTGCTTCTCTTCTTCCAAAAACCGTACGCAATTTTCGCACACATTCTGCAACATTACCATGATTTTCAAAGTAATGTCGCAATATTTCCCAGCGTTGTTCAAGCGTATACACAACCATATTCGCTCAGCGGAAGGATAAAACTAATTATCTGTCAAATCAGATATGAGCTAAGTGTTACCATTCACGAAATAAGCACTAGTTGAAAAAAAAAACTTTAGATGGCGGACCCTATATATATATATATATATATATATATATATATATATATATATATATATATATATATATATATATATATATATATATATATATATATTTATATTCACACATATATATATATATATATACACATATGTATATATATCGTAGTCATACAGGAGAAAGTGACCAAGTGCATTGTTTTACAAAAACGTGATCATTGACTATTTGATATCTTACTAGCTTAATATTGCCCTGAAAAAATCCCAAAGGAATTTAAACTTGGAAGTATAATATATTGACTAGTTAAAAATGACTAACTGCAATGGTGTTTATTTTCTTGCCAAGCAATAGTGACTTAAATGGCCCTCCTGAACATTTTACGTTTTGGTAGTTGGTCACTTTCTCCTGTACGACTACGATATATACACTAGTATCTTCATCTTCTTCTTATCGGTGTAGGCCTTGTGCCCTTTTTTTAAGAGAGATTAGCCTCTTGCAATGTCGATTCCCAGCTGTCAATCTATCTTTTTTGTGGTCTGCCCGGGAGTCGTCTATATTGGGGTTGGCCGTGCAATGCAATGTGGGTGAGTCTGAATGGTTTCATCATGTCCCTGAAGAAGAGAAAAAATATTAAGTCTTAATGAAATATTGACTGTTTCAAAATGGTTCCACCGCCAAAAAAAGTTGATAGCCTCTGTATTACACTATACTGTAATTTAACTCTTTACGATAATACTTTTTACACGTTATTTTTTATTGTATCACACGTGTACAATTTGATGATCGGAATAAAAATAAGTAAAAAATGGATATTTTCTTTGTGTGAGAAAAAAGAATGATACATGAACAGAGAAACTCCCCTGTTGAATATTTCACGAGAAGCAAAGATTTTCTCGGTATTGTGAGAATCCGATTCATTTATCACAGACCAAAAACCTGATCACTTCCTACTCACGCGTTAGGGGAAGCTCTTGTACCTTGGTAAGAAATTGAACGTTTTGCCTTTTCGAGATATATGGTATTCTCCAATTCTGGGAAGGAAATACTATTGACAGAGAAAGACACACTCTCTGACAATACCATACACCTAGATCAAAACTGTATCAACTCAAAAATTATGATTTTTTTTAGATAATCACGTATTTGGATTCTACTACATACGAAGACGCATATCGCTCACTCCTTTCAACAACGTCATATATCAAAAACGGTCAATTTTCAGTTGTGCATGTTATCAAAATACCCAGAAAATATACTTTATCCTAGCAAAAGCGGCATATTTTTAACTTAATATTTACCCGCTATAGGGCAGAAAATGTTATTTTTGCATTTCGAAGAAAAGGAATTGTTTAATTTTTTTTTTTAAATATGCTTAATATTTTTCAAATAGGGAAAAAACCTTAAGGTTTTACCTTAAAAGATCTGTTGCATAGTAAAAAAAGTTCAATAAGTGGATTGATATTTATTACATTATATTTTTAAACATTAAAAACGATATCCTAAAATGATATGACGTTGTTGAAAGGAGTGAGCGATATCGCACACCTAGATTAAAACTGTATCAACACAAAAATTATAATTTTTTAGATAATCGCGTATTTAGATTCTACTACATACGAAGACGCATATAACAATTTATCCGATTTGTCAATATCTTAAATATTCTTCAAACGATAGCACTGTATGTTCCTTTTGGTGAATAAATGTGCCCATGACCGCATGACCCCTCCAATAAAACAGTTGTAATTTTAATAACTGCCATAAAATCGAGCGGGGTAGACATACGTTGGTCGTACAAAACAGATTTATTGCGACAGTTTTAGTGATTAGATCTTGATCGAATGTACAAATATTCAACGCTTAATTTTGAGTTGCAACCATTTTGATGACTCAGGTACGCGAATGTTTATTTCGACTATTTCATTTTAACGTGACGTATTTGGGTAGACGGTCGACTGCGAAACTAGCGTCGCGGGTTCGATTCCCGCCAGTTGCAAAATAAATTGAAGAAAGATTTATTTTCAATTGGTCTGGGTGTTTGTGTTGTGTTTATCACATTTACCTTCCCTAGCCTTACTATCCTACCTGCCGACAAGACTCTAATAGAGGCTATTCCTATAGCGGGTTATTCCTTTTTTTTAAGTTGAAATAATGAGAGAAAAAACTTTAAATATGTTGTACAAAACAGTATACACTCTAAAGATCCTATTTTGTAGAATAATTAGACTGTTTATATGAAATGTTTTTGTGTAAATAATCTTTAATATGCATTGTTCATTCATAAAAGAAAATAGGAAACTATTACATAAGGCGACATCACTATACGTTTTTCGTCTCCCTTGAAAAAACAGTTTTTTTGAGTTGATACTCTTTCGATCTAGGTGTGCGATATGTTAGTGGATAACTCAAACATCATTTGTGAAGTGTGTTAATTATTTTCCCACTCATGTTTGCGTAAGCCGTTGGCAATCAAGATGTACCTTACGATATCTTGCGGTTCACATGTATAAGAACATCATATTTATTGATTTGGCATTAACTTTGTGGAAAAACATGCTAATTAAAATGTAACAAGAATGATATCTCGCTGTTTACATTTTTAAGAATGACATTTTTAAGAATTATTATTTTTATTAACATGTAACCAAAAAGTATGAAAAATTATATCACGTGGTTCACATGTCGCTCACTCCTTTCAAGAACGTCATAAATTAAAAAAAAAAGATTTCTCAGGAGAACGTTTTTAAAGTATAAAAATATAAGACAATGTATTAAAAATAAATATCAAGCCACTTATTGAACTTTTTACTATACAACAGATCTTTTTAGGTAAAACCTGAAGGTTTTATCTCCATTTGAAAGATATTTAGCATCTTTAAAAAAATAATTAAACAATACCTCTTCTTCAAAATGCAAAAACAACACTTTCTGCCCTGTAGCGGGTAAATATTAAGTTAAAAATATGCCGCTTTTGCTGGGATATAGTACATTTTCTGGGCATTCCAAAAACATGCACAACTGAAAATTAACGATTTTTTATTTATGACCTTCATGAAAGAAGTGAGCGATGTATGAAAACGTATTATTTATTGATTTGGTATGGACTTTGTCGAAAATTTGCTAATAAAAATTAAACAAGAAAAATATCTCGCGGTTTACTTGTATGAGAACATATTATTTATTGATTTGGCATTTACTTTGTGGAAAAAAATGCCGATTAAAATGTAAATAAAAAAGTACCAAAAATGACATCTTGACGTTTACATGTATGAGAACATATTATTTATTGGTTTGGCATTGACTTGACTGAAAAAACATGCTTTTCAGTTTATTAATGTTAACACGACTAGTTTCATCAACTCCAGATGTTCTAAATCTTCCAAATCTTTGAATATAATAACTAGTATGTAAAAGGAATAAAAAAGATTAACCCCTTCTTACATCTCAATAACTCTTTTCATTTCACAACCATATATTTATTTCGAAGAAAAACTTTCCATATGAAAACAGTGTTTTAAGAGACAAAAAATAATTACGTTAAATGTTACCTGAGTTTAAAGAAAATTAAGATGCGGGCAATTGATTATTGGGCCTTAAATGTGGAATCAACGAGAAAAAAAATAAATAAAAATTGAAATATAGATCATCAATAAAAGACAGGATGATTTGACAAAATGACCCATGATTGACAACCCCACTTCTTAAAAATTTGATTAGTCTAGTTGATTGTCAATCGTGGGTAAAAATGGTAAACGTTACACAAGTGTATAAAGTGACCAGTTAAGCTAGCCAAATGCCAAGTCTTCCATCTTCTTTCCCCCCTTGGATGGCCCCCTTGGCCCGGGGATGCTAAGACTGCCATCTTCTTTCGTATACATATTCACCTCGAGTAAGACACCTACGTATACGAAACGTATTTGACAACACTTTCCCCTACATTCACTCCCATGTCGTGTATACGAGCCGCGGCCCTCGGAGACCCTGGCAGTATGGAGGAGATTTAGGTGTATCATTATTGTGTACTTTGTGCCATTGTTACCAAACAATAGGCCGCCACAATACATTTCATCTCGAAGCTTCAGATTTGGGATTACAATCCAATCTCGCAAATGTTTATACCCAATCATCTCTTTATTTCCCCGAGACAACAGTAAAATGAGTTGACAGTTGGATGACGTAATAACTCGATAGCTTACTTTACGCGTGCAATAGTTATTTTACTTATTTTTTTTAAGAGAAACTTCTTTGGCGGTGATTCGATAATCGATAATCGAACGGAAACTTAATGAAATTTCAAAGACGCGTCCCGTTTATTATGCACATTTCGTTACATGAAAGAGTAAGCGATGTCATTCCTATTCACAGAGCGTTAGCAAGAATTAGAGAACTGGTACTGTAAATACAATAAATATATAAAAAAGAAGGATAATAAACTTTTTTTAAATAGCGTGCAAAGGAGATATGCCTGGATTTTTTTAAATAAATTTGGTTTTTAGAACTTAGGTCATTAATGTTTTTTTAAATAAATCTTCCTTTACTCAACTGAATTTTTTGTATACTAAATAAAGACATTAAAACCAAGTTAATGTTCTTAGGGTAATTTAAGAAAAATAATATTTTTTAATAATCCTCAACAGTTCTACTTTCCATCGTAATTAATTCTCTCATTCTTCACGATGAAGACTTTTTTATAGCAACCTAAACCGTTTCAAATGTACCTCTTTTCATGCAACAACTTTATTATATTATTTAAAGCATTGTGAAGTTTGTGGTATGGTAATATAACATTCTCCTTATCGTTCATCTTTCACTTTGTGTAATACCACTTAAAAACTATACCATAGTCTGATTAGACTAAAGACTGTGGTTGACCTGATGATAGAATGGTTATTCCGAAACCGGCAGTGGTTTTTTAAAGTTTTCAGATTATTTATGTTTGGAACTTTATGGTAAAACATTTTTCTTTTTATAATTTTTTTATAAAAAAAAAATTGTATATAACTACTCAAAGACATTTTTGACTACCGTTTAGAGAGGTTGGTCAGGACAATCACCACAACAGCACGCAAACAATACTACACATCACTACCATAGTACTATTCACATACTTAGAACTACACAAAATGTTAATCAAATGTGAATTTTGGTCACCCGATGAGTTTTTAGTGGTTTTACACATCAGAATTTTTAAGTAGTGTTACACAAACTGAACGGTGAATAACAAGGAGAGTGTCTTTTTCTGGAATCCTCAGACTTGCATATTTTCCGGATAAAAATGATAGATGGCTTGGCTCGAGTTGAGACACCTATAATACATATTTATTGTAACTGCAGACAGTAGAATTCCATATTGAATTGATATTTAATATATCCAAAATAAACAAGGTCTGTTGGATAGAATTCTACATTTATTTATGTATAATATATCGCTCACTCCTTTCAAGAACGTGATAAATCAAAAAACTTGATTTTCCAGGAGATCGTTTTTAAAGTTTGAAAAATAAAATGAAATGTATTAAAAATGAATATCAAGCCACTTATTGATCTTTTTACTGTGCAACAAATCTTTTTAGGTAAAACCTGAATGTTTTGTCTCCATTTGAAAAATATTTACTTTATTTAAAAAATCATAATAAAACAATACCTTTTCTTCAAAATGCAAAAACAACCGTTTCTGCCCAGTACCGGGTAAATATTTAGTTAAAATTATGCCGCTTTTGCTGGGATATAGTACATTTTCTGGGCATTCTGAAAACATGCACAACTCAAAATTGACGATTTTTGATTTATGACGTTCTTGAAAGGAGTGAGCGATATATTAATACGTGACGCGTTTGATAATGTCCTAAGAAGACGAAACGCGTCACGTATTAGCATATATTTATAAATAAATGTAGAATTCAATCCAACAAACCTTGTTTTATTTTGGATATATTTTTTTTTATTTATTTTAAAACACATTAAATACATAAATCATATATACGTATAATATTCCCGATGAGTAATTTCTATTTCTCATTTTGGGACATGGGATTAAGGTTAACAAGACTGGAACACAAATAATAATGTAACAAAAAAGATTTTTTTTAAATAACCAAAACTAATACTAATACATGGCAAAATATATAAACAATAAACAGGTATAATAAATAGGCACAAGAAGCATATTTAAAAGAAATAAATGAGAAAACACAAGGTAAGAAGCATATTTAAAATAAACAAATGAGAAAATAGAAAAATGAGAAAATATAAAAAACGTAAGGTAAAAACAAAATAAGAAAATATGACTAATCACTACATACATATCGTAGTCATACAGGAGAAAGTGACCAAGTGCATTATTTTACAAAAACGTGATCATTGACTATTTGATATCTTACTAGCTTAATATTGCCCTGAAAAAATCCCAATGGATTTTAAACTTGGAAGTATAATATGTTGACTAGTTAAAAATGACTAACTGCATTGGTGTTTATTTTCTTGCCAAGCAATAGTGACTTAAATGGCCCTCCTGAACATTTTACGTTTTGGCAGTTGGTCACTTTCTCCTGTACGACTACCATATATGTATATCTTTCCATAAAGTATTTTTTCAGATCGTTTATTTTGGATCCCCGAATGGGTTTTATTTTATATATGTCAGGCAGCTGGTTAATTTGGGTGTTGGCAATATAATTTAAGGACCTTACTCCAATATATTACCCAACAACCTATAATACACCTTTTTGGAAGTAATTTCTCCTTTCTCCTTTTCAGGTTGGCTGCACACCCTCGCAGAACGGCTGAAGGTCTCGGTCTACAACGTGTCCCACGGAGAAGCCTACATCACCGCCCTGTACTTCACGTGTTCCAGCCTCACCAGTGTCGGGTTCGGGAATGTCTCTGCCAATACCAACAGCGAGAAGGTCTTTAGTATTTGCACCATGCTGATTGGAGGTAAGTCACAATACTTTTGACCTTTTGCATCTAGCGTTTATTCTAAATTTTTTTAAGATTTTAAAATTTCACAGAACAATTACATAAATAGTAATAATAATAATAATAATAAACCCTTATCCGCACCCCAATGGTGCATAGGGCACTGCGTCATATAAACGCAGTGTTATCTTGATCGTTTACACAAGAAGGAAAGGTGATCAGCCCTCCGCTTCAGGTACCAGTCCAGGGTAGTATTGAATAAATATTACAGTGAAATAATATCTCACATCACTTATATTTATTTTACCCCACTTGGGAATCGAACCCGGGACCTCCAGAACGGTAGCCGAGCATGCTGACCATTACACTGCGGAGGCGGACTACATAAATATATTTACAATAATGAGTAACAAAAGACAGGTATTTGTAACATTCAATTTACGAAATTTCTTATATCGCTCACTCCTTTCAAGAACGTCATAAATCAAAAAACTTGATTTGTTAAAAAACTTGAGAAGTTTAAAAATATAATACAATGTATTAAAAATAAATATCAAGCCACTTATTGAACTTTTTACTGTGCAACAGATCTTTTTAGGTAAAACCTGAAGGTTTTTTCTCCACTTGAAAAATATTTAGTTTATTGAAAAAAAAAGAATTAAACAATACTTTTTCTTCAAAATGCAAAAACAACACTTTCTGCCCTGTAGCGGGTAAATATTAAGTTAAAAATGTACCTCTTTTGCTGGGATATAGTACATTTTCTGGGCATTCGGAAAACACGCACAACTGAAAATTGGCGATTTTTGATTAATGACGTTCTTGAAAGGTGTGAGCGATATGTCATTTAATATATCTTATTTCTGGAAGAGGGGCGGGAGAGAGGAAAAGGTTAAGATCAAAACTTAAGTCCAAGACAAATTATGTTAAAATTGGGACACACCACGATATAAATATCGACTCACTATGTACGCAATCTCAGTGCTGAAAAGTTTAGTTACTTATATCTTCTTCTTATGCTTGATGTAGGCCTTGTGCCTGTTTTTAAGAGGGAAAGCCTCCTGCAATGTAGATTCCCAGCTGTCGATCTATCTCTTTGGTGGTCTGCTTGGGTTGGCCGTATAGTGCAATGTGGGGGAGTATGGATGGTTCCATTCTCCTCACATGCGCATACCATTGTCTCCTTCGTTACCTTCCCCACCTAACAACATCTTCGATCTCGCATATTTCCCTTATCTTGTTGTTCCTTATTCTGTCTAATAGACTATTGCCAGATATGCTGCTTAGAGTCTTCATTTTTGACACTCTTAGCGCGTTTTTTGTGACTACGGTTTCCGCTCTACTTTCGATCCCATAAGTATGTCATGATGGGTCGCACACAAGTTTGGTATATTTTGATTTTGCTGCCGATCTTCATGTCATGATTTTTTTTCCATTAGTTAGTTATATTCTTTCCATTTTTTAAATTTTCCATTTTTTAAAATCTTATCTAGTTCTTCCTCATCTATCCAATAAGTCTTTATAATCAACCCTCCATACGTCCTCTTAAAATAAGCGGAGAAAATCCAGATATGTGACCGAGTATTTGGGCTCACTCAAAATGTCACAAATAAATGTTACGTTTAAGATTTGATCCGCGCAACATACTAAATCATTCCGGTCTAAAATAAGAAAAAATACGTCCATTTCTGTGAAAATTTTAGCCGAGGACGTGAAAAATCTCGGCTTTACGGCACATCACTTTGGTCATAGTACACCTTTGCACTGGCACTTCACACATTCTCAATGGCTCACTTTTCCGGAGGAGAGCCTTGTTTAGTCGGAATGCTCTTTCATCCCCTCACTCCTCTCCCCTCTCCCCTCGCCCCTAACCCCTCACTCCTCACCACCCGCCTCGCTTCATGGGGAGTGTAACACTTATAACTTTACTACACAACTATACTGAAAGCTCCGCTATTACTGGGAGAGCTTTACGTAGTCGAACATTACAAAAGACTGAGCGAGTTAAATGTTACACTCTTATTTGTATATATATTTAATTGCGGCATTGTCAGCACGTATAAACGTGTAATTAAATTGTAAAAGTAAGACTCAAACTTTGTTTTTAACCACTTTTCTAACCGGCTTCGACAAGCACCTATATGGATGGATACGTACTTAACTTAACACCTCGCTCGCTCGTCTGAATCAATCAATGAAAAATATTACTCCTGATCTGAAAAATGTGAAAATGTTTATGTGTACTACTTTTTGTTATGGGCACTCTAACTTTCAGTTATATGCTTTGTTTATTTTTTGTGTGTATTTTATTTTTAAATGTTTAATGTGAAATGATGTTCCTACAATGTTACAAGTGCATATATGTCAGCCTCCGCGGTGTAATGGTTAGCGTGTTTAGCTACCTGGCTGGAGGTTCCGGATTCGATTCCAAGGGGCAGGGGGTGAAAATAAATATTAATGATTTTACACTCTAATATTTATATCATATTTCCTTGGACTGATCCCTTAAGTGCAATCACATTGCCTTCGTGTAAGTAACGATCAAGATAACGCTGCGTCAATACAAAGCAGTGCCCTATGCACCATTGGGTGCGGATAAGGGTAAGAGAGAGAGATATATATTTCTAAAACTCAGTCTCAAATGCTACATATCTATAAACTTATCTATAAAACTCATATTTGTATGCATCTTATGCTACTTTCAAGCTTTTTTTTACAGCTTTATTTCTTTAATCCGATATATTTATAACTTAAAAACTAATTTACATTAAGATCACCACTACTACAGTTACAGCTTTCTCGAACTCGTTAAGCGGATAAGTTGATTGAGTTTCAAACCAGTAACGAGTTTTATTATAAAAACCTATAATTTTTTTATAAAACCAAAATGATGAATACGAGAACTGAAAAAACTTTGGATTAATTGAAGTCAGATTCTGGGAAACCAAAAAATTATTAAGGGTGCTAATTAGGGTATTAGGCTGTCAGCAGACTGTCCAAAAAAAGATACTGCGATAAAATAACTTTGAAACTGGAAAAGATTTATTTTTAAATCATAACAAAAATAGACTGTTGATGGGAAAAAAGTCGTTGGTAAATTTTACGTCTTAATTTTTTTTATTAACACTGTAATTTTCATTATCTGACGGTACCTACATATGTATATTCACGTTTAAATATTTTTAAAACATACAAAAATTCCACATAGCCTGTGTGTGGGTTTACAATATCAGACCCAGAATTTTACAGAATTAAAAAAATATATGAAATCAATAAATAACCTCATTTCCTTAAGATATTTGTTACATTGTGCTTCTATCACATTTTTTTCAATACTTGTATTTTTTTATTTCACTATTATAATTTTTTTGAAAGGAAAACCCGCAAAACTTCGCGTATCTGAATATAATATTCAGTATTTTAATGACTTACGAGAAATTCTCCGTAAAACATCACAAAAATAAATAATATTGTTATTCGTCTTATTTTTACCCTTATCGTCACCAAGTGGCGCATAGAGCACTGTATCGTATAGAAGCAGTGTTAATTTTATGAAAGCAAAATGATCAATCCAGTGCCAGAACAAAAATTAATAATATTTATTTGATATCAATACAGCGTGATATTCAATTATTGAAATGAAAATTAGTTTATTTTAACCCTCTTGAGAATCGAACCGGGATATCTAGCGTGGTTACCAAACCGCCTAACTGCTTCACTGTGAAGGTGGATTCCATGGAGTATAATGTACAATTATATGGTGTTAAATAATAATGTTACATTAGAAAAAGGGTCAAGAAAACCACTCGAGATTCGACTATTATAAATTATGCTATAAAAACAACAAGTTGGCCGACAACCCAACAAGTAAATCCGTAATTTATTTTACTTTTGTATTAGAATAGGAATTATTTGTATGGCTGTACAAAGAACGAAAAACATGAAAACCTACTGCAAAATGTACGACCAAGGATAAATATATTTTTTGCTAGACGACAAACTAAAGCAACATAATAATATACTTAATACACCAAGAAGTCATTTATTTTTTAGAAAACCAACAGAACATTTAGAAAAATAAATAAAAAACATAATAAAATAAAATCACAATTACAGGTGTTCACTTCAAAGTAATCTAAAAAAACTGTCATGTACATAAGTCTAACTATTTTTTTGACATCTCATCAAAGATGAAGAAGAATACGGAAGTCTGGGCATTTACGGAGCTGACGACCGTCATAGGCTGGTTTAGGTGATCACTTTACACGCGTGTAACATTCACCAATTCTACCCATTATTCTAGTGATTCAAGAACAATATTTCAAAATTGGTTCATATATATATATATATAGAACTTCCAAGAATTTGAGTAGTGTGGTTGTCAATAATGGGTAGAATTGGTGAATGTTACACGTGTGTAAAGTGATCACTTAAACCAGCCTATGACGGTCTTCAGCCCCGTAAATGCCCAGACTTCCATATTCTTCTACATCTTTGATGAGATGTCAAAAAATAATATGATAATATTAAATGAATTATTTGAGTGAAAAATCACTTATATTTATTTTGAGTGAATTGTTTTTGTTTTATTTTTATTTAATTTTATTGAAAAATCACTTTTATTCCTCCCTAGGTAACGACCCCAGGGCCTTGCACGGTAGTCAAACACATTTACCACTACACTACGGAGGCAGACAATTCTAAATTCTAAATTATCGAGGTCACAGCTCTAAAATTTTCTCTAGCTCTAAAGTTTCACATACGGTGTTTGATAATTAATGCATCGAAACACGTGTCAATTTTAATTTTAAGAAATACTGACATTAATCAAGTAAAATTTTAATCAAAAATCGTCTCTCTCTAAAAATGTCAAACACACGCGATACAAAAAATGAGAAAATTGACAAGTAATGAAAGTTTGAAGACGCGTGACATATTTTTTGTATGATGGAGCCATACTTGCGGTTATCATAATTCGTATTTTCTTTGACAGAACTTATTTTAAGGTTTTAAATCTGTTTTGCGGCGTATTTTTCGTCATAATGTAATGTAAAAAGGTCAAATCATGTTAAAATATTTTTTATACTTTTTGACATTTCAACATAGACGAAGGAGAATAATATGGAAGTCTGGGCATTAACAGGTCATAAGTTGGTTAAGTGATCACTTTACACGCGTGCAACATTCACCAATTCTACCCATGATTGACAATCACACTTCTCAAATTTTTGGTACTCCTAAATGTATTGATTAATCTAGTGACAAAGTACTCACATGTTCACAATAGGGGAAGCTTTTATTACGTACTCTTTTTTATCTAAACACACTCAAAATGTAGTAAATTTATATTTGGTTAAAAATCAACATCATTTTCTTGAAGTTGAAGCCGTCGATATTTAATATATTACATTTTATTAAACCATATCCGCTCCTTAGGTGGAGCATATGGAGTCCACAAACTGTCTCCAGGCTTGTCTGTCGGCTGCCAGCTCCCTTGCATCCTCCCAAGTCAAATCCGTGTCCCAAAGTTCTAACGAGAACTGCCGACGAATTGTCAGCAGTGGTTGTCCTGGGCGGCGCGAACCTGATACCTTGTAAAAGATCAAGCTTGATTAAGGCTCTCAGGAGGCATGCGGAGTACATGGCCAAGCCAACTGAATCGCCTTTTCTTGACTCAGCTGTGACCAAGATTTGCTGCGTGTTACGCCTTATCTCTTCATTCCTCACAAAGTTAAACCACCGCACGCCTAAAATTCTCCGCAGACACCTATTCTCTCAAAGCTTAGTACACGGCTGCTCTGGGACTTTGTAAGGTGCCATGTTTCATAGCCGTATAAGAGAACAGGATCAATGCAGGCATTGAAAAGTCGGCATTTGGTCTTCACCAAGTATAAATCCTATACTCGGTGAAGACCAAATGCCGCCTCCATATATCTCCAGACAGCCTTCACACACCGCGAGTCCTAATCGCACTCCCAGTTCCTTTTGAAGGCTGCCATTTTCAGTCACGTAAGCTCCCAAGTAATTGAAACTCTCTACCCTTTCGATGAGTCGTTTACTCAACGTCAAGGGTTGTTGGGCATCTAGGCATGAGTTGTTGCACAACACATGGGTTTTTGCAACATTTATTGTAAGCCCCATGTACATGTGTCAATATTCAATCAGCAATATTTTGATTTTCCATTTCATAATACATTATCATTATTTTGTTGCAGCTCTGATGCATGCCGTGGTATTCGGAAACGTGACCGCCATCATCCAGAGGATGTACTCCAGGAGGTCCCTGTACCAGTGCAAGTGGAGAGACCTGAAGGACTTCCTGACGCTGCACCAGATCCCCAAGGAGCTCAAGCAGCGCATGCAGGACTACTTCCAGACGATGTGGTCCCTCAACCACGGGATCGACATGCATGAAGTAAGATATCGTTTAATTTTGTCGTCTTTTATATCTATTCAGCTTAATAGGGTGTTATCACTCGGGAGGAATATCTCATTTAACATACTCAACCTCTGAAAGATTGTGTAAGAATCGTTTTGTGTTTATAACAGCCGATATAATCAATATTTTCATTCATCATCTTCTTTTGCAAAATTCGCCTTCGTAAAAACGTTGTTTTCGTAAGTTGATAACGAATGACGTCACAGAAACGAATCCACACTACTACTATTACAGCTCTATAAAGCAGATACATAAAGGGATATACTACATAACACACCCGATGAAGTCAAATTTGATGACGTATAGCAGTGCCCGTTTTTCGTTTTATTAAAATATCTAATATTTAAACCTTAATATCCTTCTTACTTCTCTACAGATTTCAATAAGAATGTTACCGATAGTCTTGTGATTTTTTATATTAATTTACTACCCAATAATAAGAGATGACGAGAATTATCCATTAACCTTTAAATGCCAAGGAGAATTAGCAGTGGCGTGCACAGAGTTTTAATCGGGGTAGGCAGTAGGGTTGGGTAAGGATATTGAAAGCTGTCTCACCGCATTCTTAGATCTGATACAGAAGCATCTAGGCTTACTGACAGACCTTCAGCAGAAACGCAGGAGCGATCACCTTGCTTTCGTGTAAGTAACGATCGAGATAACACTGCGTCAATACGATGCAGTGCCCTATGTACCATTGGGTGCGTATAAGGGTTAGAAGATTGTTATGTTTATGTTTTTAGTTTGTAATGTAGATAAGTCCACCTTTACTTCTAACATATTTAATCACAAAACAAATGTAACATTTACAAATTTTTGGATTTGATCAAATATTTTATGCAGAAAAATAAAGCATATATCGCTCACTCCTTTCACCAACGTCACATATCAAAAATCGTCAATTTTCAGTTGTGCATGTTTTCGGAATGCCCAGAAAATGTACTACATCCCAGCAAATGCGGCATATTTTTAACTTAATATTTACGCGCTACAGGGCAGAAAGTGTTGTTTTTGCATTTTAAAGAATAGTAATTGTTTAATTATCTTTTTAAATAAACTAAATATTTTTCAAATGGAAATAAAACCTTTAAATTTTACCTTAAAAGATCTATTGCACAGTAAAAAGCTCAATAAGTGGCTTGATATTTGATTTTAATACATTTCATTATATTCCTAAACTTTTAAAACGATCTCCTGAAAAATCAAGTTTTTTTTATATATGACGTTTTTAAAAGGAGTGAGCGATATGAATGTTTATAGATGGACTGAGAAATAAAAGTCCTTGAGTAATGTTAAAATTGTTTATTTTATATCTCCTATTTAGTCTTTCTTAAGGAATCGATCACCTTTATGAATACATGTTTATTTTGGAAATAAAGTAAAAATTGTCCTTAATAATTAATTTAGACTTACGTATTTTACTCGTAGGTAGCTATATTTGAAATTTACACATAAATCCGGATTAGTCAGGTCGAAAACATTAACGCCAACTAAAAATAACATGACGAACAGTAGACTTAAAACGATATACAGTGGAACCTCTCATAACGAGCATAATTCGTTAAGCGAAACATTTTTTCCCTAATGCGTTCCATGCCAAAAGAATACTCAATTTTTACTTAACGTTTATTCAAATAAAATTACTTATAAACTGTCAAGTTGTAACAATTTAGAATTCAATTTAGATTTAAAAAATAACGTAAATAAATTTATGAATTAACGAAAAATAATTAATCCTTTTTGACTAGAAAACTACCTATCATTTGTTTTTGCCATGCTACAAAATTTGTTGAAAATGTGTCACAGCAATTTCATTGAATGAATTTGTAGCACGAATAGCCACCTCCTTATTAGGGCGATGCTATTTAATGTACGATGCAACAGTTTCCCATGCTTTTAGGATTTCTCTTATTGTGCTAGAAGATTGTTGCTCTGCTACTTCCTCCTCCTCTATTAACAAGCTCTCCTCCATTATTTCTTCTGTGAAACACGATACAACTCAATAAGTTCTTCGGTGGTCAGCTCTTGACTATATTCCTTCCACTAGCTCTTCAATATCGTTGTTATCCACCTCGAGTCCCGGCGCGGAAGTCCCGGCTTACAAGTTTGTCGTGAAAAGGGGACTTGCTTCTTCTCCGTAACTCGTAATGCGAAATGTCGCTCATTAAGGGAGCAAAATAAAAATTGGTCGTTATGAGAGGTTTCACTGTATATTATTTGATTATCTAAATTTAAATATTTAATATTTTCAACGCCTTAAAGTGTGTGCAATTCAATTTATTTTTATCTTTATGGCAACTCCTACAGTACCTACCTTCCTAATTCTAAAAAAAGATCTGCTGGAATTGAATTCTTTTGTTTCGATGTCTCTGTCACATTAGCCCTAGAGAGAAGATTAAGATGACAAATAAAAGTTAATACCTGCTACTAAAATGGACGTGGGAAGGAAAGATAAGGAAATCCTTGTAATAACGAGAGGCATGAAAGACATTGATATCCAATAGTATTGGCATTTGTAAGTTAGACATTATTACCCTCGGCATTTTAACCCTCGAAATACCTAGTTAGGAATCAAACCCGGGACCTCCCAATCACGCTAACCATTTAACTTCTTAGGATAGCGTTTATAATTATAGTTTACTGTGCATAAACCAATTACATTTATAATTTTTGTTTATATTTTATTCTCATAATTTTATTGTAATTTAATTTAATATATGGTGTATAAATTCTATATAGCCTTTCCACGGATGTACAATATAATTCTAACCCTTTTCAATACAATGTATTAAAAATAAATTACTAGCCACTAATTGAACTTTTTACTGTGCAACAGATCTTTTTAGGTAAAACCTGAAGGTTTTTTTTTCTCAATTTGAAAAATATTAAGTAGGTATATAAAAAAAAATTAAACAATACCATTTCTTCAAAATGCAAAAACAACACCTTCTGCCCTGTAGCGGGTAAATATTAAGTTAAAAATATGCCTCTTTTGCTGGGATATAGTACATTTTCTGGGCATTCCGAAAACATGCACAACTGAAAATTGACGATTTTTTTATTTATAACGTTCTTTAAAAGAGTGAGCGATATGTTAAACGAGAACCAGCAAAATTGAAATAAATATTAAAGTAAAAAAGTTGAAGTAAGGAAAAAAAAACAAGTTATCAAAACTTTTGCAAGAAATAAAAAATAATAACAAAGCTACATCAATTGTCATGGGGTTAAGTGATTTTACAAATTCACAATCAGCGCACTAAATTTAGCGAATGTTCCCGGTGATACGAACTCAATGGCATAGAATTGAATGCTGATAACGATATAAATAACGATATAAACAACGATATAAACAAATGACGCTGTAAACAGAAATATCAGCAATATAAACTAAGATTAATAAACCAGAAATTTGTATTAACTCAGCAATAATCCGCGAACTAATGCCGTACCATGTAACTAACATCATAAACGCTATAATTGATGAAAATTATTACCAAATAGTGTGTTTGGTATATGATAATGATAATATTTTACCCTAAGATTCTCTGCGGTCTGATATTTGGTTTAATAATAATGTATTCAGATATCTAAAGTAGACCTTAGCTTAATCGTTGTGTATTATCGATCAGTAATTTCTGTCAAGAGACTCGGAATTAACTTGTCTACGGGTAGGTAATCCCATTATATTACAATCTGTTGAACATTAACATAACTATAATGTAATAAAGAAATGCATTCATTTGTAGGAGCATCTAGAGCCGCAATCAAGTTTATTTTTAATAAAATCTCTTCGTAAAGAATATCAAAAATGTTTTTAAAATAGATAAAATGTTTTTAATATAGATAAATAGTGTTCGTGTAGATACCACGCACACGTTTTTTTTTAAAGGAAAATGTCTCTAATTCGGAAAATAAAAACTTATCGAAGGTTTTGCTTTCTCCCTTATCTACGTTTTAAGTAGGGGTAAGTGCCGTATTTAAGGATGGTTTTATCCGTGGACCTACTCATATCTCATGAGCTTTACAATCAAAAATTCTTACGATCACATAGTATTTTTATCATGTAGTAATTCTGAGGTGTAGTTATTTCTCTTCTTTCTCACTGTACTGTTGAGTCAAGTAAGGCTAGGTAAAGTTAGGTTAGGTTAGCCAACATCATTATTTTACCAATAAATTGGCTAATAACTAGAATCACAACCCAACATCATTGTTTTACCAGCAAATTAACTTTTGAACCTAGAATGAAAATTCGATAACAAACAACATCATTATCTGAATAGCAAATTGGCTAATGAACATGAAATCAAAATACAATCACAAACATTAACAGCAAATACCCTGACGAACTTGGAATAAACAAAATCATTACGTTAACAGCAAACTGGCTGATGAATTTAGAATCAAATTACAATCACAAACAATATCATTATTTTACCAGTAAACTGGCTAATGGATATAAAATCAAAGTTACAATGACAAAAAACAGAAGGTCTGTCATGAAACCTAGATGCTTCTGTATCAGATCTGGGAATGCGTGGGGATAACTTTCAATATAATGACAAAACCACTATTTTTTACCAGAAAATTTGGCTGATAAACCTAGAAGTAATGTAGCAATCACAAAAATATAATTATTTCACCAAAATTTTTGGCTGATGAACTTAGAATCAAAACATAATCACAAACAACATCATTGTTTCACCAGTAAACTAGCTTATGAACCTAGAATCAAATCATAATCACAAACAATATCATTGTTTCACGAGTAAACTAGTTAATGAACCTAGAATTAAAACATAGTCACAAACAATATCATTGTTTCACTAGTAAACTATCTAATGAACCTAAAATCAAAATAAAATCAAGAACAATATCATTATTTCGCCAGTAAACTAGCTAATGAACCTAAAATCATTGTTGAAATCACATACAACATAATTATTTTACAAGAAAATTTGCCCGAAGAAACCTTAAATCAAAACACCATCACAAACAACATCATTTTCTTGACAGTAAATTAGCTGACAAACCTAGAATCTATATAGGAGTGCAACCCACAGAATGACACACGAACGAATGATGAATATGTCATGTCTCCCTCCCTCCAAGACGCTAAAAGAGTTTCCGGAGGAGTTGCGAGGTGACGTGTCCATGCACCTGCACCGCGAGATCCTGCAGCTGCCCATCTTCGAGGCAGCCTCGCAGGGCTGCCTGAAGCTGCTCAGCCTCCACGTGCGCGCCAACTTCTGCGCGCCGGGCGAGTACCTCGTGCACAAGGGGGACGCGCTGTCCTACATCTACTACATCTGCAACGGCTCCATGGAGGTCATGCAGAACGACATGGTGGTCGCCATCTTGGGTAAGTGGACATCTTCTCAAAATTCAAGTCTTATTACTGTTTTTCTTTTTCCATATTCGCTCCCTATGGCATATAGTTAAAATACACATTACAAACTTAAATTTAGATCGTATACATTAACAAAAATAGAAAATAAGCAAGAATACTATTGCTAAAGGTGTAGAAGAATCCCGCTTCGAAAAACTCCTTCAGACACTTGGAACAGATCAATATCCAATGAGATATTGTTCAACATAGCGGTAGCTCTTCCTACAGGCATAACCATCGGCAGGTTGGTCCTGTGTATAGGAATGTGAAACAATCTATGTCGACCCTGTCTTAGGTAACTATCGGGAACATACAGACCAATGTTCCGGATAATTTCAGGATTATCGATCATACCGCGCAACAATCGATAAAAATGCGTAATCAAATATACGTTCCTTCTAGTCTCTAAACTATTGTAGCCAAGCATACGCTGGAGAAACTGGGTCGGGTAGAGCCAAGGATAAAAGCCGTACTCCCTCATGTAGAGATATGGCCAACACGAGACGTCACCAAGTCACTCTGTCACACACCATCTCCTTGGCTTCCCCCCAGGTAAGTCCGGCATCCAACTCACTTGGGAGGAAGCCAAGAAGGAGAAGCCAGAAGAGACATGAAGGGTTAATGCTCTCAGGTGGCATTCTAAGGACATGTCCCAACCATGTCTATCTTCTCTTCTTCACGACTTCTAAAATGGGGGGCTTTTGGGTTCTTCTCCTCACGTCCTCATTCTCGACGAAGTCATACCACTTTTCATCCATTATTTGCCTCAAGCACCTATTTTTAAAACTTTCCAGTTTCAATTTCAATTCAAGTCTTACTCGATATTAAAACGTAGGTATCAACTTTTATATGGATTTCTATAATAATATAACAATGTTATATGGAGGTGTCTCAATTTGAAATGAAACATCTATTATTCCATTTTTTGGCATCTCAGCATAGATAAAATAATATGGAAGTTTGGGCATTTACAGGACTTATGACCTGTCGTAGGCTGGTTACGTGATCACTTTACATACGTGCAACATTCACCATTCTACCCATGATTGACAACCTTGCTACTTAAAATTTTGGAACTCCCACATATATCATTAACCTCATGACAATATGCACGTGAGTCCACTGGATCCATCCATGGTTAGATAGGTAGGCACCGTGAAATAAAAACATCGTCTGATAACTACGTGTAAACGGTGTAAGTCAGCTATACAACAGTACTTACTGACGTCAGTAACTGACTTAATGTAAGTACGTCTTCACATACGGTGTTTGATAACAATGTTTGCAACAGTATTTATCAATATCGAATTGGGGCAAAAATAGCTTGATAAAAAAAATCTTTGTGTAATTAGAAATTTGGTCACCCTATTCACGAGTGATCTAGAAAATGGGTCAGAGATCTATTCTAAAGTTTTTACCACGACCCTCAGACCCTCATCGAGGAGTTTTTGAACTACATAGTAACCAAGTTTTTCTCTTTGTAGTTTACCTTTTGAAAATCAGATACAAACTAAAGTCACGTGACGTTTTGTGCAAAACTTTAGCTTTTTACTCCATAGAGTAGAAAAACTAATACAACCGAAAGGTTTCAACATTACAAACCTGTTCATTTGTTACCGGAGATAAAACTTAAGCCTAAAATAAGAAAATTATTTAATCAAATAAATTAATAGTGAAACAGCGAGGCTGACATAACCATTATCGATTAAATTAAGAAAAGTGTTACTTTTTCATATGTCAACATAGATGAAGAAGATTATGGATGTCTGGGATTTACAGGACTTGTCATACCATGACCTGTCATAGGCTGGTTAAATGATCAATTTACACACGTTCACCATTCTGACATGGTTGACAACAACACTACTCATTTTTTGGTATATCATTAATCCTACATTTGGTATATCATTAGTCTCATGACACTGTATAGGTGAGTTCACTAGAGTCATCTATAGAAGGAAGCAGAGACCCTTTTATTTAGATGTATGCAAGATCGGAGATTTTAAAAATGTAAAAAATAACTTCATAAGTGGAGAAAACCCAGATTTGTGAACTAGTGTTTGGACACACTCAAAATATTGTAAGAATGGTATGTTGAGATGGTTTGGGCACGTGGAACGAATGAGTGGATAAAAAACAGTAAAACAAATATATAAGGTGAATGTACTTGAAAATAGCACGAGAGGAAGACCGAGGAAAACTTGTTATTTCAAATGCTTTGATGTGGTCAGATAAGGAGTTGAATTAATCGGCGGGTTGCATGAGGAGATGCATAAATGTGGAAGAGAGGAAGAATGCTTGCAAAGATAGAGTAGTATGGTATTCTTTTCTCTCCGCTTACCCCTTCAGTAAAGCGGCATGATGGTTAGCTAGTAGGTAAATATAAAATTTAATAAATTTGAAATATTTTACCGTGATACAGTTTTTTAATGTATTTATCTCAAATATAACAACATATAAATGTTTTTAGTCACCCCACATGTGAAGTATGATCTAAATGTAGACCTTCCCGACCCCGGAATCGTGTAGGCACCCCATTTCAAAGAAACACATACCCATTATTCCACTCTTTATGATTAGTTTTACGCCTAACGTAAATATCTTTATAGGGGTAGCTTTGTTTGTAAGGGAAAATCTCATAGCACCGGACACTTTTTTTATTTTACTTTTTGTCATAATATTATACCGTGTTGGCTATACTTAACACAAATAATGATTACAATTTACCTATCAATATTTTCTTTAAAAAAATCTCGTCAAGAACGCTTTACCACCTTGATATGGCTTTTTTTGGATGGGATGCATTTATTATTTATTTTGCTTATTATGTACAAGGTTTTTAGATCATTAAGTGGATTTTTGTTTCTTCTAACTAATTCAATATGTTTTTATTTGAATCTGTGTTGGGAACAGGAGAATCTAGTGATCTTGATATGGCTTCTCGATATGGCCGTTAGGTAGGTAATATTAAATATCTCAAATAAGAAATAATACCCACCTGAATTAATCTTATTTAGGAAGGTACTATTAAAAATCTCGATAAGAAAATAAGGTAGGTACTATTAAAAATCTCAATAAGAAAATAATACCCACGTAAATTAATCTTATTTAGGTGGGAACTATTATAAATCTCAGATTTGAAAATTTCCAACTAGCGTAAGACATTTTTTTTATTTATTTCTGGCCAAGCACAACTAAAGTCCGGTTAAATCCCATTGATAGACGCGTTGTTAACTCGATCAGGACTGTATGAAGCCAGGGTAATCAGTCCTGCGCTCCAGATTCGTACATATGGGATTGGAATATGATAGAATGTAGATGACTCTACTGGTATCCATTTTTCTGAATTCGCGGGGCAGTGGTTAACGTATTTGACTACCGTGCATAATGTTCTGTATTTTATTTCCGGGAGGCGGCTAAAATAAATATTTGTGATGTTTTCACTTTCATATTGATAAATTATTATAATTAAAATGTAACTTTATTTTAAAATCACTAAAAATATTTTATTATAACTTAATTATAATGTCTACCGGTTTCGAAGCTAACCGCTTCTTTATCAAGACTGATTTATACTATTAATCAGTCTTGATCAGTCTTGATGAAGAAGCGGCTAGCTTCGAAACCAGTAGACATTATAATTAAGTTATAATAAAATATTTAAAGTGATTTTAAAACAAAGTAACATTTTTATTATAAAATGGAAAATCACAAAAGTAGTGCTTCAAATATAAATTATAAATGATAAATTATTACCCGAATCTCCTGATTACCTTGCGTTCATGTAATTGAAGACCAATTTAACACTGCATCAATCTGATACGGTCCACTACGCTCCATCACTTACAAATAAAGGACAGAAGAAGAATAAAGTTTTTGTTTTTAGCTTTTTGGATACTCATACGTAGTGTCCGGTGCTAGGAGCCGTCTGGTCATAGAAGACTTTCACCTACTTATATTCTGGATTTTATTTCACCGCCTATCTCAAAGATACGCGTATATCAAGCTTTATGATAGGATGTAATAATAATGGTGAGATTTGTTTTAACGAGAAATACGTTTTCCTTTTTTATACATATTTTTTTGGGTAGGCACTTGGTATTTATTGTCTAAACCAATTTATACGTAGGTACATATGTTTTTTAGACACTTATATGTTATTATGTTTTTTTCGACGGTAATGTAAAGTAATTCATTAAAAAAATGTAAGTGTTTCTCAAAGCATTTGTTAATTTCACAACTGTATGAAGGTTTTTTTTTCAAATGAATTCAGTTTTTTTTTATTATTTTAAGTTTCTTATGACAAGAATATTTTAAACAATAGGTACATATTCTACTGCTTCCATGCTCATTTATCAAATTTGTTAAGAGCGTTAACAGTGTCAGATTGCGTAGTCAAATTTGTCACATCTGGCTCTAGTCCGTTAGGGTCGCATAGCCATCGAACGTATTTTTAACACATTTGAAAAATATAGTAATGAAGATCGGTTATATTGTAAGTTATAACATAAATATAATTAAAATGTAACTTTGTTTTAAAATCACTATTAGGTGATTTTATGTTTATAATGATTTTAAAACAAAGTTACATTTTAATTATAAAATAGAAAATCACAGAGTTAGTGCTTCAAATATAAATTATAATAATATAAATATACAGGATATCATTACCGGAATTAAGATTTCTTTTCATCAAAGATATTTAGAATAATATTGTATTTTGTAAAAAAAATAAGAAATTTTCAAAGTATCTCGATATCAAGTGTCTCGTTTTTTTGAGGAGTTTGTAAAAACAAGACCTGTACCTAAAACGGCGCCAGTATTCTCGTATACAGGTTTTTCCCTTCAAATTGCTTTATAAACCAAATTGAACGCCTTACAATTCAAATTGGACGTAAAACTTATCAAATTGGACGTTTAACAAATAAATTTGGACATTTTACAAAACAATTGGGACGTTATATTATATTTTATTTAAAAAAAAAAGAATATTCAAAACTGTATAAATAATACTCATGAATCAAAGTAGTATTGAAAATCTTGTCTGAAAACTTCCGTAACACATCGCGCGCACAGACTATGACAGCGCGCCGTACAGGCTTGCCAACTTGACGAGTAACGCACTTGGTAGTCTTAAAAATAAAAGACATGGGCAGGTATGCACACTCACGGTTTATGTAGTACCAATATGAATAAAATAAATAAATTCTAACTTTATTATTACGGGGCTCGGGTATCGGCAATAATAACTCGTAATAAGGATGCAATCGGTTTATTCAACAGGTGGCTATGATAGTACAACGACAAGTGCGTGCAGTCTCATTTGTATCAATCTTATAAGGGTTGGATCTTGTAACATAAACATTCCCCGCGTACATTGCCCCGCGGGCGCTTGGGGTCATAGTTCAAGCTGTTAGAATTATTGCGCCGCGCCGTAACATTATTATGAAATACAATATAAAGTCCAATTTGTTTAGTAAAACGTCCAATTTGATTTAAAGGGCGTCCAATTTGATTTGTAAACAGTCAAATTTGAAGTAAAAAGCCTGTATGTCATATATTGCACGTACTAGGTCTATAACCTCAGAATTGCCGTTTTTTTATTAACCTTTGCGGGAGTACAGAAATTGATGTATGACTTTCTCTGGGGAGTGGGGTTCCTTTTACATGAAAAAAATTTTTTTTCATTAAATCGATGTATTATGAAGACAGAAATTATGTTTTTTTTTTTAAACATCTCTTCGAAATATTTTTGAACTATGACAAAATTACACACAAATATCCACAGATGTCATTGCTATACAAGTTACATCATACCAACTGACAGATGGACTTCGACGTTCATGAACGTCGATACTCCTTTAAGGAAAATTCGCACTGACGTTCATTTAGGTCCATACTCCTGGACAGGTTAAGGTATATAGATTTAGGACATTCGTTACAATCGTCCCTAGCTCCTTACTATCGTTGTCAGTCTTCCTTACTGAAAATATTCGTCTGGATTCGAATAGTGCTTTTGCAAATTGAGAAATGAAATTAGAGAGTACTTTCTCCAGCTTCTCTAATTCCATTAGTCCATTTATGAGAGTCAAATTGCCTTGAAAACCGACGAGCCCTACTGGACCCATCCTACAGGAAATCCCTGTACCTTGATTTATACAATTAGCTTCCAGACTCTCTAAACAAGACATTATTACGTTTTTAATTTTCCTTATATTAATAGATATTAATAAATGAAACTATCTCGGAAATGAGGGATTTTTTGCGTAATTCCTTCGATCAATTTACGTGTATACAATAGTCATACAACTTTTATTCCTTGTTTTTTTACCCAATTATCTTTTTTTTATAATTTCAAAATGAAACAGCTTGATCAAGAGTTGATTCTATGAAAATTGTAAAATAGTATTTGTTTTTCTCTCTCTTTTTTGTGTGCATATTAGGTTAAAGTGGATAAAACAATAAAAAAATATGTAAAAAGAACTCCACCGACAAGACACACAAGGTGGCTTGGTGGGTCTCTGCAAAAAAATATTTGAAATATGTTTATAATTGTTTTTTAAAAATGTATACAATTTATGTAAATAAAAAATAAAATAAAAATAAATTGTTTATCCAATGTTATCTTAATTCGTGAATGGTTAACTGTCGCTGTTTTATATGCCACTTACGTATTACATTTTTTTTTACATCTCAGCGTAGATGAAAAAGAAATAATATGGAAGTCTGGATATTTACAGGGCTTACGACCGTCATAGGTTGGTTTAAGTGATCAATTTACACTCGTGTAACATTCGCCAATTCTACCCATGATTGACAACCACACTACTGAAATTCTTGAAACTTATAGATATATTGATCAAACTTGTAACATAAAATGCGCGAGTTCACTAAAGCCATCTATCGTGAGATTAGGAAAGCTTTTATTAAGCACAGACTCTTTCATTTATATGTGAGGCCCGAATCCTAGATTATATTCACATACTTGATGAGAGACGCTTGAAAACCTTGTGTCGGTTGTGGTCCCGTGGTTAGTGTCGCGGACTCTTGAGTCAGAGTTTCTCGATTTGAACCCACTCTTCCACATTTTGATACCTTTGTATTTCTAATAATGAGCCGCTTAGGCTCACAGAAATAGTATAAAATTGAAGTATTTTTGTAAATAGTAAAAACACACATATTTCTGAGGCAAGAGCAGATACTTCTAGAACAAAATCTCGACTCCGAACCTCCGAGATGAAGACTCTCCTATCCATAACCGGAAACACATTGCGAGACCGAGTAAGAAATACTGACATCCGGAGCATGTGTAAGACGAAGGACATCGTGAGGTGGGGACGACAACGAAGGCGATACTGGAATGATCATATAAACAGAATGTCAGATGACAGACTTCCACGTATCGCCTTTCAAGGAATCCCTGAAGGATGCAGACGCCTAGGTAGACCACCAAAAAGGTGGAAAGACAGCTGGGAGTCAACATCTCAAGAGATACAAGCGGAGGCAAAAACAGATCCTTAGGATCTAGAAAAAGAAGAAGAAGAAGACAAATATTTCTATTTTTTATTTTTTAAAAACATCATTTTCAATTTTATGTTTTTTTTTGTTTACTTAATATACTTAGTTATAATATACTTAGTTACATTTTTAACTACAATATAATACATTTTCTACAGCATTTATACATATGGCAAACTTTTAGTTTTAGATTCGCTGTGCCTCTCCAAAAAAGAGACTGAGCTCTTGTGCTTGGAGAGGGACTTACACTCATGGTTTAATGTTTTATATAATTAATGGTATAATAGTCATTTTAATATATATTTTCAACATTTATATGTAATGGGCATTTTTTTTTTCTTAAGAGTTTTTATATACTTATATATTTTTTTTAAATTTATTTAGGGAGTTTATTGAAATATTTAATTCCCAAATATTTGAAGTTTTGTTGAAATGGCTTAGTGTTGCATTTTGGAGTTGGAAAATCATTTAAGAATCTTATTTTTATTTCGATTCATACTTACGTATTACTTGTCATCAGGTAAGGGAGATCTAGTCGGGTGTGACATGAATGCCCACATCCAGTCCGGGTCGCACAACACCAACAACGGGCAGATGGGCGGCGGCGGCGGCTCGGGAGGGGGCAACTCCTCCGACGTCATCGTCAAGTCCAGTAGCGACGTCAAGGTGGGAACGATTAAACCATTTAATAACACGGGCGTGGATCCTTCCTCCTTCCTCCCACCCCCTGCCCTCGGGCCTTCGGGGTGACATTAAAGATATTATACAGGTATCGTGTTACCACAAGCCGACCCCACTACTAAACTCGGCTGTCCAAACTCAAAACACAGTAAGGGACTTTTTCTTGTAGTACGTTTTTTTTGCATTTTTGGACTAAGTAGATTGTAATGTAAAAAAACGTACTACAAAAAAATGTCCCTTACTGTGTTTTA
Organism: Brachycentrus maculatus; assembly: GCF_059751285.1. Classification (NCBI taxonomy): domain Eukaryota; kingdom Metazoa; phylum Arthropoda; class Insecta; order Trichoptera; family Brachycentridae; genus Brachycentrus; species Brachycentrus maculatus. Next base: position 247,593 of record NW_028281106.1, read on the forward strand.
AGTTTGGACAGCCGAACTGTCTATGGGCAAAAGCTAAAATATCACAAGCGACATTTTGTTAAAAGCTTCGTCAATTTCACAAACAAAAAAACACCGCATTTTGAAAAAATAAACAAGCAGATATCTTATTACAAAATTTGCGGCATTGGTGTTCAAAATATCTCTATTTTATAAATTTGACTGGATTGTGAATCTTCTTAGAAAACTTCATCTGAATAAACCTGCTAATTGACCGTCCCGGGAGTGTGGCCGTACATGTACGGCCGGGGTTGTAATTAAAACCCGGTGTCATTTATATATAAAATGGCACTTGTACTGCCACCTGTGGTTGTATTAAAACAATATTTTCTTGAAAAAAAATTTTTGGTGCAAATAAAAAAATGATTCAAGAAAATATTTTGTTTATAGAATCGACTATGATAAATATTACAAAAATAAAAAAAAAAATAAAAAACTCACTCCCCAAATACAGTTTTGTTAATAAATGTAACCTTTTTTCTTTGAATTACAGGCTCTTACATATTGCGATTTAAAATGCGTCCATATGGGGGGGTTGGCGGAAGTGCTTCGATTGTATCCAGAATACCAACAAGAATTTCTTAACGACATTCAACATGACCTCACATACAATTTGAGAGAAGGCTACGAGGCTGAGGTGAGTAGTAAATCATATTTTTTTATTAAAAAATAATAAAAAAAACGAATCAATTTATTCAATTATTTGGGCTGAAATAAAATGCATTTTATTGTTTTCTTTACTCTGCTGATTAGTTGTTGGTGCAAGTCCGAAATATAAGATTTATTAATAATTTATTATAAGCATAGTATTTTTCCCCTTCAAAAAACAATGTTTAATCAATTCAAGACTTATTTTTAGACCATTTTTTTGATAATCATTGTACAAAACTGGGGCCACTAAAACTTAGCTACTTATCGGTTGAAGATTGGTACTATCTAGAAATTATATGGTTCTGCCAATAGAATGGAATATATCTACAAAAAACATCCATTATAGAACTTCTTTAAGAAAACAATCACTCAAAACTAGAAACAAACATATCCCAAAAATATAAAATTAATTTTAAAATACCCAAATGCATCACAAAACAATACCAACAAAATTACATAAATGTACTTAGGATTAAAAAATTTCGACAGTCTCCTTTTAGAAATTAAAAATATAAAAGACACTCAAAAAAAGTAACTTGAGGAACATATAAACATATACAGAAAATACAATAAAAAAAACTAAACAAGAAAACTCCCTTGCACCGCATGAAATTATATGTTTCCCCGGTAATATTTTTTTAAATATAAAACATGTCAGTATCAACAATAACAAAAAGTCGCTCTCTAAGCATAAGAGTTCAGTCTGTTTTTTGGAGAGGCTGAGCGCAACTAAAATTATAAGATTGAATGAAGAAATGTATTGAAATTGTATTAAATTGTATAAAAAAAAAAGTAACTATTGAATAATAAAAATATATGTGTCAATTGTGTATTATCATAACTGTTGTATGCGGGCCCTCCCGCAGTGCATTTGAACGTTCAGTAATAATGTTGAAATTTGGTCCACCCGAGGCAGGTTTCCATGACTGACATCCGATGCATCAGTCCAACCGGAGACAGTGCCCCCGCTGCGGCGGCTCTCCCGGCACCGCCACCGGCCAATCCCGATGTAGGAATGCATTTAACACACTGCCATTCCATTTAGTAAATGCAGCATGCACTTAACCATTGTAAATACTTGACCTGTTCCATCTATACATAGACTGACATCATAGAACAAAATGTACTTTAACAATATTCATATTACAGGTCGAATCTCTTTGTAGCGAATACCGAATTAACAAAATTTCCAGTATAACGAATCTGCAATTCGTCCCCGGAAAACTTCCATATTAAATGAACTGAACCCAAATTCAATGTAGCGAAGCCGATCTCAGAATAGCGAACTAATTTTTAAGATAATGTTACAATTCATTTTAAAACATTGAGAAGTCCAAAAGAGAATTTCCGATTTTTTTATCAAAAATTTAAAACCTATTTGAACTTGCTTTTTAATTCACTTTTCTTTCAATGCTTCTTTTTTTTCCAATAAAGTCACACAGTTTGAAAATCATAGTTTCATTTCTGTTATGTCCTGTAGTAGATAGGTACCTATTGTATTGATCACTGGCCGGAAGATCGGGTGTAGTGTAACAGTAATAACTAATTTAAATTTTCTAATAAGAGTGGGTATAATATAGCGATAAAATAAATTTTAAATGTGTCATATCCTATACATCCAGTGTAACGTATTTTCGTTATGGCGAAATATTTTTTTGGTCCCGTGAAGTTCGTTATACCGAGATTTGACTTGTATTTATTAAATTGGACACTGGATTATTCACCCTACGGATGAGATGTCAATTTTAAAGGTATCTCAACTTGATATGAAACATGTATCATTTGTAATTTGTATCGAAAACCTTACCAGTATTCGAAGACCTAAGATTTTTGCATATATATATATATATATATATATACAAGGGCGTGCATTCCATACAGGCAGAAAAGCACTGTCTATCCTATCTTACCCACGTGACATATAAAAACGTAACCAGTATCTACCCTACCTTACTAAGTAGTACCTAGCTTACCTTACTACCTACCTCTACTGTCTACCCTAGTAAGTAGTACATATCTAGTTTACCTTTTTACCTACCTCTACTGCCTACCTTAATTAATTATCTGTGCACGCCACTGCATATATACAGGTTTCTACAAATGCAATATGGATGTTCAATAATGGGCAGAATGGTGAAAGTTACACAAGTGTATGAAGTGATCGCTTAAGCTAGCCAAATGCCAGCTCTGGGATGCTCAGACTTCCATCTTCTTTCATAAAAAAGGGAAAAATGATACATGTTTCATATCAACTTAAGACACCTTTAAAAATGTATTTTATTTATATAAGTTATTTGTCAGAGTCCTCTTTACAGTATTCACCTCCCCGACACACATACTTATGCCAATGCTGTTTTCATTTTTTGGAAACAGTCCTAGAACGGTTTTTTGTGGTGTCCTTCAGTTCCTTCTTCGTATTTGCCTTTATCTCGGGAATCGTCGCAAATCTTCTTCATTTCATAGATTTTTTTGAGTTTGGGGAACAAGAAGAAGTCAGAAGGAACGAGATCATGTGAGTAGTGGGTAGAGAAGAACATTGATTGTGTGTTTGGCCAAAAACTCATGAGTTCTGAAACCTGAATGGGCTGAAGCTGATGAATAGACAATGCTCCAGGTCACTCAGAATTCTGAACTCGTGAGTTTTTTGTCAAATACTCGATCACTGTTATTACCCTACTCACCTGATCTCTTTCTTTCTGAAATTTTCTTATTCCCCAATCTCAAAAGACCTTTGAGAGGAAGAATATTTAAGACTGTTCCCAAGATCAAGACGAATGCGACAAAGAGCAAAAGGACATCACAAAGGAAACGTTCCATGAATGTTTCCAAAAGTGGAAACACCGTTGAGATAAGTGTGTGCGTCGGGGAGGTGAATACTTTAAAGGGGATCCAGACTGGTAACTTATATAAGTTTTGTGAAGTCAGTCAACGTATTAATTGAACAAGCCACGTATTAGGTTGATAGGAATATTATCAAAGCTTTCTGGCTTTTGTTATGGTCAAATTCGCAATCCATTTGAGCTTTCTAGATATTTGCCCATTTGCTTTAAGTGGTGTGTGTGTCCGGATCGCTAGTGTAGTACTTAAAACGTTTGGCTACGTGCTAGAGATCCTGGGTTAGATTCCCAGGGTGGTCAAAATAAATATATGTGATTTTTATTAAATATTACCCTGGATGGTACCTGAATTAAATTAAATTAAACCTTAATTAAATTAAATTAAACGTAATTAACAATCATAATTACACTATGTCAATGGGATGTAGTGCCATGTGCACCATTTGGAGTAAATTGGGTTAGTAATAATAGTTAATGGTCCGGAACTGTTAAATAACTTAAACCTCAACTACACATATGTAGAAATGTCATGAATCCGCACAGGACTGATCGCCTTGCCTTTATATATCATGCCAATCAAGTCAACACCACGTCAGTTCAATGAGGTGCCCTATACACCACTTGGTCATAGCGGCATAGCGGTCAATGATGAACTAAAAAAGAAAAATTTTACTACTTCACTAAATTTAAACTCTAGAAAAAATACTCTTTAATTTTTTCACTTGAAGCAAAAATACTTAATAAATATTTCACCAAAATATCACCACTATAATTTTATTTATATAAGAAAGTGTAATTTTATTTATATAAGAAAGTCCACCTCCGTAGTGTAATGGTCAGCACGCTTGGCTACCGTTCTGGAGGTCCCGGGTTCGATTCCCAGGGGGGGTCAAATAAATATAAGTGATTTTTCCAATGTAATATTTATTCAATATTACCCTGGACTGGTACCTGAAGCGGAGGGCTGATCACCTTTCCTTCATGTGTAAACGATCAAGATAACTCTGCGTTTATATGACGCAGTGCCCTATGCACCATTGGGGTGCGGATAAGGGTTTTATTATTATTATTAAGAAAACTAAAACCTGAATGATTTTCCTACCCACCTATAATAATAAAGATTAAAAATTAAAAAACAAAATTAACACATACTTGCAATCAGTGATGGACTTATAACGGATGACAATAACAAACGCTACCTCGAAAAGGTGCCAAATTTAAAAAATCTTCTATGAAAAAAAATGCAAAATATCCTTTAAAAATTCAAAGGATATTGATGTATTACAGAAATTTGGTATTTTTTCCTCGAAAATTTCCAATCAAATCATTTGAATACAAAATAATTGATTGTTCAAAAATTATCGAATAAACATTCATCATTTATAGGGCCTCACTGCTTGCAATATAGAGATGTAATCTCCCTGTATACTTAAAATACAATGATACAAATTGATTCGGGTGTAGTCCTATAGCAGCATTTCTGACTTAAGACCTTAGATCCTGAGTTCAATCCCCTACTTATGACTTTATTCCTATTTTACACTTAGTAAAAGTAGAAAAATACTTCAATAGGTTAACATAGATATTTTTTAAATGTGTTCATCAGTAGTAATTAGAAAAAATAATAATACTATAGCCATTATTAATCCATAGGGAATAATTACTGCTTATTCAATATATTTTAACTAGATACTGGCTAGAACAGTTTTGAGGGTGAATAGACATAAAAGATGAAGAAGAATATGACGAATAGTACCTTCTACATCATATTTATTTATTATGTTTATATTGTATAGTATCATTATTGCTATGAAGCAATATCTTCTAACCAACGAAAAATAAACTGTTAGTAGTCGAGCTTTGTGAATACCTTATACAAGTTTGAAATCGGTAGACAAATAAGCTAGAACGGGGGTTCCCAAAGTGGGCGCCGCGGCGCCCTGGTGCGCCGTAGAAAGTAAAGAGGGGTGCCGTAAGTCGATCCTCTATCATTATTCGAAACCACAAATATTCTCGGGTACCTATGAAGCAACATTTTCTTTTTTGAGAGCTAGCATCTTTCTACCCAACTACTATTATTCTAGGTACCTACCTATGACTATAATATATGTATTTACATAAATAGTCACATTGTCTTTTCCAAATAGCTTACTAAAGTATGGCGCCGTGACAAAATACTAAACTTGTAAGTACGCCGCAGGGTGAAAAAAATTGGGAACCCCTGAGCTAGAATTATAAAAGAAAACAAAACATGAAGTACGAGTAATTGCAGTAGGAATTATTTTAAGAATTGGGCTATTTTAAACTAATGGTTGAAAGACATGAGAAAGAAAGGCATGAGAAGTAGGATCTGGTAAGGTGTTGAAGGAGAGAGTGCGAGAAGAGTTCAAAAAGGATGGAATGATAGACAGTTACATTTCATATAAAAAATATGATTAATTGTCGGTGTTTAAGGGTTTTCAGTTTGCATATATTCAAATTACTTTTACCATTTATTTTCTTAGTTTAATTTTGTTGAATATTTGATCAAATAAATACAACATACAGCAGGAGTCTTAAAATGAAGTATAACATTTACAAAAAAATGTTTAAATATACCCATCATAGAAAGCATAATGAAATCAGGTATAATTTGAAAAATTTACCTCTGAATTTATAAAAAAAAAAATGGGGAATATTAGATTTGTACTAGATGTGTAAATATGTAGAACATAAAAATATATTTAACAAATATATAAACGGTTTAAATTTTTTAATTATGCATGACATTTAATAAATATATATACATTGCATATTTACTAACAATATCCTATTTTTTTTAAATAGGTAATAGTTACATATGTACCTACACTTTTGTTGAATAAAATACATATTACAAAATAATTTATAAGACTAGAAACAAATAAAACGATAGTGACCTTTTGTCTGTGGACTCACTTCATTCATTTTATTTTATTTTTTAAATCATTTTATTTTTTATTTTACAGCAAGAATCTGATGTAAACGGAATACCATCTCTGACATTGCCGTCTATTTCTGAGGATGATGAAAATGCTCCAGACGACCACACTACAATATCCCCTGCCAAGAAATCCCCTCTACATCAAACTTCTACCAGCCCAAGACATCCCAAACTTACTGCAAGGTAATTATAATTTATACCTAATGTCCAAGTGCCTGAAATCTAGACATCGCTTATCATAGCCCTACTTAGGGCACTTGTCCACTACCCGGATACCGTTTAATTTTACCGTCCAGCACGATTGTCGTGGTGGACAATCGCCCTTAGGCTTCAACTTTATAAGTTTTATAGCCTATACCCACTTTTGAGTGGATTTCCTCTTTATGTTTAGAGTTACTTTAATTTCTTGTAATTCATAAGTGAAAATTCTAGGCAAAAACACTCACAATATAATACTTTGGCTAACAGAATACATATACTTGAAGAATTACTCGGTATCGATTCTCCCACCGCCTTTTTCTATTGGCTCTGTACCACCCGTATCTAGTCCTATAAATTAATTCTTTATACTAAATACTTAAATGTGCAGTAAAACAGTCCATGATAGATGTTGAAATAGTGAAATAAGAAAATAATGCAAGGCTAAGATAAGCATCATCAATTAAATTAAGAAAGATGTGATGGTTAAGACATCGCTCACTCCTTTCAAGAACATCATAAATCAAAAATCGTCAATTTTCAGTTGTGCATGTTTTCGGAATGTCTAGAAAATGTATCCCAGCAAAAGCGGCATATTTTTAACTTTATATTTACCCGCTACAGGGGAGAAAGTGTTGTTTTTGCATTTTTAATAAAATGTATTGTTTAATTGTATTTTAAGTATCCTAAATATTTTTCAAATAGATAAAAAATGAATTAAAGAGGGAAGAATGGTAAAATAAACAAATAAGGTGAATGTATTAATGAAAATAGAAGCGCAATAAGATCAGATTGTTTTATTATTATTATTTTAAAGGACTGCGGGTGCAAAACCTCTATTTTAAGGTCTTCTCTGCAGGTAAGATAGAAAGGATAGGGAAGGTAAATGTGAAAAATACATCACAAACATTCAGACCGATAGAAAATAAATATGTCCTGAATTCATTTCGCAACTGTCGGGAATCAAACCTGCGATGCCAGTTTTGCAGTCGAGCGTCTACCCAACTATGCCACAGCACCTGTTTGATAAAGAATATACATAAATAGAATATTTGTATAAATAGAAGCAGAAAATTATATATTTAAATTTTTTTTCTTCAAGGATTGAGGAACTGAGGGGAAGAAACAGATTGATCACTACTCCTAGCGTTATAAGTCACAGAGAACTGCGGGAAAGAGTTGAAAGGCAGAGGTCGGTCGTAGTTCCCCCTCCACCCGGAGATGATTCATTAGAAGGACTCAATCTTGAAGTTCACAACACGAGATCTTCGGTAGAGAGACTCGACACGCAAGTATCCAGCCTGCATCATGATGTTGCTGCACTTAGTATGGAGGTATGTATGTTAATTATATGGGATCACATTATCATTTACGACATTTATATGTAAAGTATTTAGTTAAAATACTATAATGAATAAATATTTAATAGTTAAATGGTGCTAAATATTTGTAAATGAGGGGATTTTTTCGCCTTCGTGGTGTAGTAGTTGGCAAGTTTTACTACCGTACTGAGGGTCCCGGGTTTGAAACCCAGGGAGCCAAAATACATATTAGTGATTTTTCATTCTCTCCCTGAACTGGTTCTTGAAGTTTAAAAAAAAAATATTCCCAAATCCTAATAAAGCCACTTTTACACACATTTTTTGGTTGCATTTGTAATGTATTTGGTCTTATTATAAATTTTGTTTCAGGTAAGAAACGCAATCCAGGCATTACAAGAGATGACAACCCCAATGCACTGGCATGCGGCACATTCCAACCCGAACCTCCAGTGGACACAAGGAGTCGGTGGCCATACATCGGCGCCACTGGCGCGGAGTTCCTCGCATCCACCGGAGATGTTCTGCTGGGTGGATGAACAATCCGGCACCCAGGAGCCACGCACCAGATCTACTAGATCAACACAAACCGAGGGAGATGATATGTACCTGCTTCCAGCCGTGACTCAGTACATAGCTGAAAATCCTACAACAGTCATGCTTCTACTAGGCCTGGATCCTAGTGATTTCACCTCTCTGCACGAAGAGAACAGACGAACCCTTTGCACCATTCTCGATATCGAGAATGACGTCAAACCTTTGAGCACCATCCAAGAAACTTCCAGTCTCCAAGTGTCTTCGGAAGACGTGTCCGGTAGTTATACACCGACACAAAAATTAAGCTTAGAGAAATTAGACAATGAATGCAAAAAGAAAAATAACGACTTCAAAAGAGAAAATACCAGAGATAGAAAAAGCAGTAGTTTTCGGAGGCATCGCTTTTCTGCCGGTGATCTTGACAGCGAATCTGAAAAATTACTTCCGAATACGACTGGTATTCCAGCCACACGCAGTTTAAAATTCCATCCGTCAGAAAGTTGAAGAAATGAAATATTTTCTCATTGTGATAATATTATATTAAACTATGTAGTATTTTTATGATTCCACGGACCACAAGACAAAGTGAAAATGTTTTTAAAAATCAAATTCGTTTAAAGCTGAATGACGTTTCTAAAATAAAATAATTTTCCCCTGTTTATTGAATGAAAATTAACCTGTAATCAGATTATACATAAAAACACTCAATAAGTTTGTAGAATGACAAAAAAGTCCACATAAAAGCTTTGACCAATAGTAAATTGAAGTTGCGTGTGATAGCCAACACCTTACAGATATCAGAAGGCAAAGTATTTAACATTTGTCATTGTAAAAATTCTATTAAAAGTGAGTGCTGTGTTTGCTCACTGTCAATCAAATGACGATTCAGAGCGTTGGAGCTGTTTCAGCGCAATGAAAAAAGTATGCAGTGTGTGACAATGGATGAAGCTTCATAGTTAAATTGACAGTCAATTGAGTGGAAAGCAAATAAAACTGCAAGGTTTGTTCGGGTCGGCTGATAAGGTTTTGGTATCCATATTTTAGGATACCCACAGTATTTTATTCATAGATTACCTTGGAAAGGGTAGAACCGTCAATAGCAAATATTAAATGGTATTATTGATGAGTTAAAATTAAGCATTTGCATAAAAAAACAACCCCATTTGAAGAAGCTTTATCAGTCAATCTATGAACTTATTGAGTAATGTTATAAAGCCCTTATTTTTTATGAAAACTACAAAATACACATGTATCATTCCTGTAAACAACCTTATCTGTTGTTTATAAAAAGGGACAAATAATTATTGGGTCAATTGAATTCTGTACCTTCTTACTTATTAAGAATAATATACACGAGACCATGACACGGTACTTGATAATATTTCTGTTACATTTTTCTATTATCGCCAAATAAATAATGTTGTATATCTAATTACATAATTATATAATTTATATTTTTTACAAAATTAATGACTATGTAAAATAAAACATTTTATAGGCTACATACTTGTAAATTATTTTATATTGACATTTAAAAAATTTTATGTAAATGTAAAATAATTTTTAAAAATTTAATATTTTTAGATTAGGAACATTATACTAGGTTTACCTCATACTCATCCTATCTCTATGCCTACTTAAACCATATAAATATATTTTAATCTCAAAATTTTTAATGAATCCATTCCAATACAAATGTTAGGAATATGGTTTAGATAAGAGATGTACCTAATGAGCTACCGTTACTGTATCGGTTGCCTAATTGGGATGACATTTCTTATATTTTCTCAGTTTATATTTCCTTCTAGCTTAAGTTCTTTATGTCAATTTGTCAAATATATTAGGAGCTAGATAATTTTGGCAACAGATTGGCGTGATTAGTTTTAAAATGATTGAATCCAAAAACTGAGTATAGTCATGACTTATTTTAAAGAAGTCGTTAATTAATTCGGTTTTTATTTGATTTCCCATATCTAGATCAAAATGTAATAATGCATTTTTTTGTTTTTATAAATTCAAAAAATCATCAATCATTATCACCCATAATGATGTAACTTAAATATAATAAAGATATTTAAAATAATAATTTGACTCAAGCTTTTATTTCACAGCATAGAAAAATTCTACCATTTTTCAAAAAAAATCTAAATGTTTTATATTGTTCCAAGTACCTACATATATCTATAGGATAAAACTCAAAAATAATGTAAGCCACTCGATCCCTTTAACAACTTTAATTAATCACTGAAAAAAATAACTATCCTCTCTATGAAACTGTCTAATACACAAGTAGGAACAGATTATTGTTTCAAGTAATGTACTAAGTTAATATAGCAATAACTTTTCTCATAGCCTACATTTACATGATTATCAGATTAATTTGTAAATATAATAAGTGAAACTCCTGCTGCTGTTTTCGCTGTTGTTAAATTATTCATAGGCATGGCATATTCATCTCTTAATAAAATATTTTATTTCCATTCTTATTTCACATTATCGTAATCCAAAATAAATCAAATGTGTGTTAGCTACTAGCAACATGAAATAAATCATTTATTTGGCATTTACAGCACCACTCTTGGAGTGATTTTGTCAAAGTGATCCATGATGAAGAATCCAGTCTAAATTTTAATTTAGTTGAAACAAAAAAGTTAACAATGGTTTCAAATTTGCTATAAAAAAGACATAATACACTTTCAAAGGGTGGAAATATTTTAATTTACAAAACTACATTTGTATCTAAAAAAATATCTTATATTAATAAGAAAAACCATAAAAGTAAACCCATTTCACATCCTTGTGTGATAGGTTACGTAAAATATATATATAATTGATTTTTTTTTAAATATCTTTCCAATAATGTGATCATAAGTAAATAAATCAGAAAAAACTTTAGAGCAAAAAGAATAGAAAAGTCTTATATAAACATAATAAAAAAATAATTAATTAAGACTTCAATAAAATGGTTGTTTAATAATCGGATTCATTATATTACATAAGTGTTTTAAATGTTGTTTAAACTGTTATGTAAATATTGAAATCTAAAACTTAGTGTAAATATTTATATGTTCCAGATGAATTCATTTGAAATTTTAGGAAAATGAACTGTCTTACTGAATAAGGTATCTCTTCTTAGTGTATATTATGTATAAACTTGTAAGAAAACTTCATAAGAGAAAACCTGTTGAAATGGGAAATTTAAAAAACATTGTCGCTGGTCGATGAATGCATATCAATGTGATTTTAAAGTGTAGTGCCTCTATTGAACAACCTTCCGAAGCCTGTAAGGTCATGTTATTGTGAATGTGCGGGGGTTTTCAATTAAAGATAAAAAATAAAATAAAACAATCATTTTATTTCCATTAGAATAAGGTGGAGTTCTGTTAATAAAGACCTAGTACTTAAATTGTAATGTGTTTTATTTCAAATTATGATCTTTACAATCGAAGATGTCTGGTACTTACCTGGAGAGCTACGATGGGAAAAACAAATTTATTCAAAGTTGGTAGGGCAGTGTTGCCAAATAAAATTCGGTAGATATGTTGAATGTGCTAGAAAGAGAAGTAAAAGTCACACAAAGAGAAAGAAATACCCGCACCATTCATTCCATTGCAATTTATATGTTAAAAAATTATATTAATAAAACAAATTAATAAAAATAAAAACAAGTATATTCATAAAAATATTAATATAATAAATATCCTATACTTCGTTGCATAAAACAAGTAATTTATAAATAATAATTCGACCAAAAAAGTCAGTACTTGAGTTAAAGTTTAATGTTATTTGATTTGTAGATACAGGAACAGAAAGGGGAAAAGTTTGCAGAGAATTAATATCGTCCGGATAAAATGGTTCTACCACTTTACTTCCAGTTCCCTCCTCAATAATAATTAATTCAGACTGTTGGCCAACAAATCCACCCTGAAAATATATAAATGCTTAATATTTTTTTTTTACTTTTTATAAATATAAATAATGCAGCGTGTTTTTGTCAGCAATGAGAAATTGTACAATTAAAAAATATTGTGTAATTTTAGTTCTATGATTGTATGCTACATATACATATATAGTATCCACTGTTATAAAATCAGAATGAAATGTGTAAAAACTACATACACTCAAATATAACACCAGCAAGGTAAGATGAGATGTCAGTGCTGCCAGCGTGAAATTAAGAAAACTGTTTTTTTTTGTTGCCACATGTTAGTTGTACATTTGAAGTTTACGTAAAACTGCAGTACTAATTCTATAATTAATATATAACACCCATTTTGCAATTGTAGTGATCATACAAAATCTGACCATAGGACGGAAATTTACTTTTATAAGAAAAATATATGTAATTGTTTCAAATATTATGGAACATAGACCATAAACAATATGCACTCTATAGTTTTATAGCTGGTTTTCAGGATTTAGTCCAGTGGATTCGAAAGTGGAATATGTATAAGACTTTTTATATTGTTCTTCTTCTGAGCTCTTTCTGCACCCAAGCGGTATTCAAGTTAACTTAATCTCAATTGTATAAACGCAGTCCTGTGCACAGATTCTTGAATATAGGAGTCCAATATGTTTTATAGGATGCAGATGACATTACCAGTTTGTGGCAAAGGAGGAAAAAGAGAATAGTATCAATACTACCAACTATTATATACCTTCATATTACTTACAAATCGATGAGACTATGTATTTCTAATAAAATTACTTATTGAAGAACAACTTTTTAAGTTTAAACTTACCTGAAATTGTATCTGGAGGCTAGAAATTTTTACATAATTTTCCCATTGTAACTTTATCCATTGCGGTGAATCTTTATCTGAACACCAACAAGTGTCTTCTTTTCCATCAAACATTAATAATTTTCCATATTGAGTAGCGTCTTTATTAAGCACAGAACTTACCCTAAAAGTGCAAAGTATGTTTAATGTCAAAATCAGGAACCGAAAAGTGAAATTAAATGTTGAAAAATAAAATAAATAATGTAGTTTTTAAATAAATATAATAAGCTTCAATGTCACTTTAAAAATCGCATTAAAAATAAGACAAACCGGCTTTGAAATTTATGTTTTTCCAACACATTAAATACCATTTTTTAAACAAAAACTTTTTATTTCTGCAAATTACTTTACATTCATAGTTTTAATTTATTTTCTAATTAGTAATAATTTTGTGCAACAAACGTTATTAGCTCTCTTTTATGGTTATATTAACGTCAATGCACAGATTATATTGTGTCAATGCGTCAAACGTCAAGAAAGCCGAATAGCGTTCAATTACGGACTTTGATCGTGAGACGATCACTTCGGCATGATTACATATATCATGATAGCCATGGCCAGTGGACTCTAACGAAAGAATAAACGTACCTGCCGTTTTGACTATAATTCAGTGCTCCGCAAAACTTTTCTCACCTACGACACACTAAAAAAAATTCTAGAATTCCGCGGCACACCAAAAGTTAAAATATATAGGTAAGATATAGACAGAAAAAATATAAGCCACCCTCTTATTATGGTGATGCTTCTGAATGTAAGATGCAACAGTTTCTCATGCTTTCAGCATTTCTCTTTTTACTACTTCCACCTCCTCCATTAACAAACTCTCCTCCGTAATTTCTTGCTGTGAATCACTATGCAACTCCATAAACTCGGTGGTCAGCTTGACTATGCTCTTTTACAAGCTCTTCGATATCGGTGTTATCCTCATCGAGTCCCGGCTAACAAGTGAATTTCGTAAAAAAGGGACTTGTCCTTTCTCTGTAACTTATGCGAAATATCGCTTGGTATAGGAGCAACTTTTTCAGATTTTTTTTTGCTCGTTATGAGAAGTTCCACTGTAAATCTAATGCCAAAAGTTGTTTATTCAAAGTTAACAAATTAGTTACTGTGCCAAGTGTACTTTTCGCTGAAGTGAATTGTTTTTAATATTGTCTTTTTTTTCAAAGACTTTATTGTATGTAATGCCAAAATTTAGTAAACAGTATGGTAATGCTCGTACAGTAGACTCCAGCATGAGGTCGCGGTCATTCCAAACCACACCACACCAAATGTGATTCATTATTGAGAAAACACGCTCCAAAGGTGCTGAAGTCCCGGGTGGGCACAAAATATATGGTATAATTTGCTCAGATTAGGTGCATCAATGAGTTGCTCGTCAAAATGTTTGAACGATTGGACTCATTTATCCAAGTATTCAGTTTGGGCTGTCGTTAAACTCCATTCTTCATTTTTTATGCAAAAAAGACTATCAGTATTAATTTGCTGTCGTTCATCTGATTGGTGTATTTCGTTTATAGCTTTTGCAGATATATTTTTTCTCATTTTAGTACATGATGTAGTCCAATCCATGTGAAAATTTCAGCTGTTCCGAAACTATTTTCCAAAATTCCATGTAAGAAATGCACTGTCTGAATAAATCAATAGACAGTGCTTGCGCAAACCAGGACAAAATCTAAACCGGCCGGGACTCCGGGACCCGTGTCTGAAACTGGAACAATCCCGGTCAAACCGGAACGTATGGTAAGCCTACGGGCGCTTGTCCACTCCGTGTAAATTCCGTGTAGTGCACAAACGCCCTACCTATTAGCCAATGAATAATATCTGTTGATTAGTCTGTGGTTTGTGTCTGGCATTCTGGCAATATAATCTTTGCATTCTGGTTTGTATCGTGTCAATCAGTGTCAATGTATCATTTTTGGCATTTCTCAACATTGATAATATTTACGTTGACCTCATAATTTTTAAATGATTGATATAGTTTAAAAACGAATATTCGTGTAAAAATGGCTTTTATCACTGCACCATTGCATCTTATAGGGAACAATGTACAGAACGTCACCTACGTAACACAGGTTAAACTTGTTAAATTCAACCAAATTAAATATATAAATTCCAGATATACAAATAATTTACGTTAACATATATATTTTTAGGATCTCCTCGGAAACTGTCTTTCAGTCGACTATTTATCGCTTCAGCCGCCAATTGTAATAAGCTATCCTCAATTGAACTCTGCTCCAACTACAGAAACCATTGGCCAAGATATCCGTGATCTTCCGCAATTAGCATTTCACAGCCTTAATAATAATACTTTTTGTGACCAATTCGGCAATTTGCCCGCTGATTTGTCTGTAAAAACAAATCCTATTAATAATTTTACCGACCCTCCGAGCTTGATATTCAATGAATCTTTTGAAACAAATGGGGCGTTCAAAGATGTGCCGATCGCTGATGCAACAAATATAAATGATCAATATTTCGATTTAGATTTTAATAATATACTCCCAATAAGTGATAAAAACTCTACCCAAGAAACGCTACCTCCCGATAAGGAGTCGGAAAATCCAAATAAATTGTATACAAAAGCATATTGTAAAAAAAATGTGAGTATTGTTCTGACTACAAATTTATCTGTAAAAGGGAAAAATGGAACTGAATGAATGTTACACAGTTTTATTAGATTTTTGTATAGTCAACATTATTTTTATAATAAAAAAATGGCATTAGTGGCGCCCCCAAGAATTCTGCGCATAAGTTTGCCATGGAATATCTATATTTTAGGTTTGCATTTAACAATGAAAATAAGTATTTGTCTAAATGAGTGTTGTACATGAATGATACTTAATATGCCTCCGCCTCCATAGTGTAATGGTGAGCACACTCGGCTACCGCACTGGAGGTCCCGGGTTCCATTCACTATAAGTGATTTTTCACTCTAATATATTTCCAATATCACCCTGGACTGGTTCCTGAAGCGGAGGGCTGATTACCTTTCCTTCATGTATTAATGATCAAGATAACACTGCGCTTATATCGTGCAGTGCCATATATACCATCGGGAGCGGATAAGGGTTGTCTGTATGCATGTTTACTTAATATGTACCTATTTAAAACAGAAATGTTTGTTTGCAGACATTATCTTGTTCACACTGTGGTAAGGTGTATCTTAGTCAAAACGTTCTAACAAAACACATATTGAGGTATCATAAAAAAGTCAACTTTACCTGCAGAGTAAACATGTGTCTTAAGGCTTTTGAGACTACAGTAAGTATATATTTTAATTTATTACATGTTTTATTATTATTATTGTTTTAAATAGAATTTTCATTGTTATTCCACCATATATTGTGGGTATGCTGGGAAAAAAAATTTAACTCTAAAATCCCTGTTTGAATAATCCCTGTTATTTAAAGCTTTTAGCCTTAATAAAATACTTACTATTATACTTTAAGTTGAATTTACTTGTACAACCACATAAATATATCATTTCAAAGTTAGTGTATTATTCCAGTTTACAGATTGTTAAAAACTTTATATTATAAAAACTTTATATTACTGCATCATTAGTCGAAATTGCATATTTTTGAGTTAACGTTTTTTGCCAGCACACCCACAATATATTGTAAATCAATTCAATAATGTAATAATAAGCAATTACCCGTAAATATCCTTTTCCAATTTTATTGGCATGCAAACAACAACTAGGTTTCGTCATTACAGACATCATATGCTGGTGGAAAGCTAGTAAAAATTTTATGCTGTAAGCAAAACACAGCAGGTGCTTAGAACCTTGTTTTTAAATGAAGGCAATCTGATTTTTCATGAGTTGGATCATTGGGAATTTGCCGAAACCTGCCCAGTCTCTGAAAAAGTCTCTTAAATAAACTGGTATTTTACTTTATAGGACAATCTGATTCTTCATGAGTTGGATCACTGGGAATCTGGCAAAACTTGCCCAATCTCTGGAAAGGACTCTTGTAATAGAAAGTTTACCCGAAGAGCTACTTTACGAACTCACTTTGAAAGATACCATCCCCCTGAAGATAACGGCATTACTAATGTATGTTTGTTTTGTTAATTTTAAGTATTTTAAAGCAATTACATCTTTGTCTTCTTCTTTGTGAGGCCTCTCTCCTCCACTGCTGAATATAGGCCTCTTGCTCTTTCCAGTTGGTTGCTGCTTGCAGCCAGTTTTTAACCCCCACAACAACTATGTCGTCAGACTATCTCTTTTGGGGTCTTCCGACACCTCTTTTATTCTCCCAAGGTTTCCATTGTAAAAAAATATGCGGTTCTGTCTTGCAATATGTCCTGCCCATTGGCATTTGCATATTTATATTAGCAATTATATATTCATATTTAATTTGTAACTCCCTTCATTACATCTTATTTGATCTCTTTTGTTTTCCAATATCAGTATTTACAGTAAAATATGTTTGTATGTAATTCAATTCAAATAAAAATAAAAGTTACGAAATTTGAATTGTTCAACAAGATTTTTTTTAAGGTATTCGTGAATACTGTCAACTGAATTTTATCAAAAAATTTCAACTTTCATAAAACTGTAAGTTTTAAAATTTTTATCATTCAAAAAGCATTTTCAAAGTCATATAAACTGTCAACTGTGAAATACTGTTTCAAATGATATTGGAAATTTTATTCTATTTTTAAGTTTTTTTTCAATGATTTCAAAACTCATTTCTTATTTTTAAATGTAGCTTATATTAACTTTATTTTGGCATCAACTACTCTTTTTATATTTTGGTATATAATTCTAACATACTCTTATATGTTTTTTTTTCCAGAATACAATTAATATGTATATCAAATCTGAAAAAAGAAGACGCATGGAAGAATATGCTTTACAGGTATATATTTTTTTCCTCTCCATGTATTGAATACTAATTTAATCTAAATAGAATCGATAATGTCAAAATGCGAGTATTATTTTCAACAAAAAGAGTACAGTAGAACCTCTCATAACAAGTAATTCGCATAACGATAAAAAAATGTAAAGTTGCTCCCTTAACAAGCAAACTTCACATAACGAGTTACAGAAAAGGGCAAGTCCCTTTTTCATGACATTCACTCGTGAGCCGGGACTTCCGCGGCTTGGGAAGGAGTTACCAAGAGGACCCTCACTTCTGCTTGGAAAAAACTTTGGCCAGAGAGCGTTGTTAAATGTGATTTTAAAACGGTACCTGTCGAGTCTACAGTCAACGAGGTTGTGTCATAGACCAATATCATGGGATTTTTCAAATTGAAGTATAATTTGATTTCAAACACAAAAGAACTCTTCAGAAATATTACTTTAGCGTGAAACTTAAGAGTAGAATACAAAATAAATATATGTACCATAATTTTTTTTTCTCCATTTTTAGGATAACCCTTATACTTGTGTAGTTTGCAAAAAAACTTTTGATAAACCCAGTCACATGATAAGACACATTCGAATACACACAGGAGAAAACCCTTTTAAGGTAATTTCATATATTGTTTGTTTAATAGACAACAATTTAATCTTATATTTATTTGTTTTATCAAACCTACATTTAGTGTTTTAATTTTTTTCGCTAGTTTTCTCTTTTTTTTAATAATTTGTCTAAAAATTGCTATGATTTGTTGAAAGTCTTTATCTCTTATTTTTTCTTACAGTGCTTAACATGTGGAAGGTCTTTCTCTCAAAAATATTCTCTGGTACTTCATGATCGTACCCATAACAAGATGAAACCAAACAAATGTCCACAGTGTCCGGCTGCTTTCAGCCAAAAAGGTCTGTATAAAATTTTCTTACTGCATACTTACTTCCTTAGTTTAGTAATTAGAAATCAAGGTGCTTCGGGGATGGTTCCCCGTTTGCCATGTACATGAAATTGTGTATTTACACTTTTTTTTCATCAAAACAGAAATATTTGTGTTCTTATTAAATATTTAAATGTTTTATTATTTTTGTATATTAAAAGCTTTATTAGCTTTGTGGTATGGTAATATATGGTCCGCCTCCGTGGTGTAATGGTCAGCGTGTTTAGCTACCGTGCTGGAGCTCCTGTGTTTGATTTCCAGGGGGGGTGAAAATAAATATTAGTGATTTTACACTAATATTTAATATTACCCTGGACTGGTTCCTGAAGCGCAAGAGTGATCACCTTGCCTTCATGTAAGTAATGATCAAGATAACACTGCGTCAATTTGATGCACTGCCCTATGCACCATTGGGTGCGGATAAGGGTTATAATAAGTAAGTAAATATATCACTCTCCTTATCATTCATCGTTCACTTTGTGTAATACCACTTACAAACACTACTTCATGACTGCCGGTTTCGAAATAATCATTCCATGATCAGGTCAAATGTAGACTGAATAATAATGTAACTGATGACGGAATAACCATTCTATCATCAGTCTACATTTTACCTGATAGTTATGGTTATTCCGAAACCGAAAATTTCATGAAGTAGTATTTTTAAGTGGTATTATATAAAGTGAACAATGAATAATATTGAGAATATTATCATCCTATTTTTTATTGTTATTAAAAATAGAAATACCCTGCGAATTGAATCCCAGACCTCCAGTATGGTAGCCAAACAAGCTAACCTATGAATCTAAATGTTTCAAAGAAAATACTAATTGACTAAGAGAACCTCTATGGAAAGTTTAATTGCCTCCCCTGGTAAATTTCCACAGGATAGTTCTGCATTCGGGTGAAGATTTGTCGCTTGCATAATTTATATGTAAATTATTCTTCCATCAGGTAATCTGCAAACGCATATTCTCCGAGTTCACAGGAAAAAGGAAGGCAACAATATATTCCGCAATTGTCCTCACTGTAAAGCTGTTTTTCGTACCAAAAGGTATCTCGCAATTCACATTTTGAAGTTTCACACGGTAAGATAATTTGCCTAGTAATCAATAATTTTTTTACAGATTAATTTTTCCATTCCAACATATGTTTTTATATTTGTTACATAGGATACCGCAAAAGATGGAACACACATTCCTTTCAGCAGTCGTAAAAGTAATAATAAAAATCCAAGCATTTTAGAGACTGCACTAGAAAAAAGCGGAGTATCTTCCAGAAAGGTAATTATAATAATTATTTAATATAATTTATTCATTGCCATTTTAATAAAATATTGATGTTTAAATTTTTAATTTTTTTTTTGTTGGTAAGTTTTCACTTTATGCTTATGTAATAAGATATTGTAAATGTTTTTAAATATATACCCATCAAAATTGTTTTCCCAGACCTGAAAAGAAATTATCTTAATATTATTTACTGTTAAGTGTGCTGAGAATCAATATGTTGACTCTGGTATACGTTGAGAAAAGTGTGGCCGTCAATATACTGACGATAATACCACTGTATTTTGGTAGTCGAGCTGGGAAGTTGCGCATTTCTAAAGTTCCAATTTGTCAATAATATTCACAAATAGACTAATTTAACTAATTTTTTTGTTAAAAACTAAAATACATTTTTTTGTAAAAATCTATTGTTTTCGCCATTACAATGTCCACTAAAGTTGAAATGAAGCATTTTTGCAAAAAAGTCTTTAGCAATTTTAGCAAACATGTAAGAAAAAAATCTCTGCACTAAAACGATTAATTTTAGTTTATTCTTATTGTGCCACAACATGCTGAAGGTAGGCAATTATCACTGTCACAGTCGCTCTAAACACCAACTTAGTGCTACAGTGGAACCATTATTTCATATTTTTAAGGCAAAATATATGTCTTCCTATGCTTTGTTTACTTTCTAATTTTTATTTTTTTAATATATTATATATTATTAAGAAAGCTAGACAAAGCTACAATACTTAAGCCATTTTATGAGGGGAGAGAAATACAAAGTCTTACATATTTTTATTACTTTATATTTCTATCCCTTCATAAAATGACCAAAGTAGGTACTGTACCTTTGTTTACCTTTCTTTTTTTTTAGTCAAACTTAACAATACTCTCTTTTTCAGAATATCCTCAAACGTAATTCATCTTTAGAGCAATCTTCCAAAATTTCACCGAGGTAAACATTTATACAGGCTTCAAAATCAGATATACCATTTCTCTTTACACTTCTTAATGATGCATATTTTTATTTTTAGCAAGCAATGCCAACAGAATACAGTAAATTTCAATGGAGCACAAAAAGTTATTGATACAACTAATCCATTTGATATTATTTATAACCCATCTAACTTATCTTTAAGTGAGGTCAATTCCGTTAAAAATATTTTTAATATCAATGAAGGCATTACAGATGATCCTGATTTAATAATGACGAGTTCATTGAACCACGTACTGATACCAAATTCGATAGAATCTCACAATTTATTCGATCAGAATGTTCCATTACTGGGAAAGTATATTCTGCCAGCTGAAACTCCAGCTATTATTGTTGATCAAGGCAACTGTCCCCTCAGCGAAATCGAAATGGCCGGCATTCAGTCCAGCCCACATTTAATAGATGCTGGAAAATATGCGAATGGCAATATTACCCTGGATAATACACAATTTTCTCTTATTCTTCAACTTATTTCAAACACTCAGCCTGCGACTCAAATTGACCCGGTTAAACAAAAAAACAAAGAGCAGTCAATTACAGCCCCTGCTAATCAAGCCCCGGAACGAGTGGTTAATCCGAATACTGTTAATCCTAATGATTCTGAAATTTTAAAATCTGAGGCTTCTGAAAAAATGCCATCCGAATTGTAAGTACATATGTTTTTGAGCCAAACCATGTAATAATAATATATCTAATCTCTGAATGTTTTTTAATAGTTATTATAACATAAATGTGGAATTGTTTAATTGGCTTTATTTTTATTTGTAACTATTTTTGTTAATGTAATGTAAAATTTATTATTATCAATGTAACTATTGTTTATTATATACTTTTTTATATGTAAAGTTGTACAATTCCCGAACAAATAAAATATTTTAATAAATATTTTCCTATAAATTTTTTGACCTCCTTTGCAAAGGTCTTCTTCAGGGTACAATTTTTTTACATGGATATATTATTACATTGTTTTACTCCAAAAAAATTATCCGTAATTAACTGCGACTGTTCAGTTGCACATTTTAAAAAAAAAATATATTTATTTACAAATCATATTTAAATAAGATCTTAGAACATTTTTTCCTAAATTATAGTAACAATATCTAGAGAATACTGCAAAAAGTGACCAATTCAATTTGTGATTTTTTATATAAGCTTTTTGGTTGAAACCCAATGACTTGAGATTTTGTTTTTTTCAAATTCTATTATAATATTACTCAAACATTCTAAATTTAGTAAGTTAGTTTTTACTGAGCGCTTGTGATGTGTTGTTTTGAAACCTTATAAGATGTACCTATTAGGTTTAATTATGTTTATTATGTTTATCTCATTTTTAATTGCAGATATAATTGCATGAATATACATCTATTCTCTATAATTTGAATAAGCATTGGTGCTATTTCTTTGTATGGAAGCTGTAAAAGCACACTGAAAGTGTTGTTAATAATTGTTATATATGTTACTCCTTTCAGCAAAACCTTTACCACAAACAATAAAGTATTAAAATGCTATAAATGGCCACGCTTGGAGCATAAATGCGAAGTGTGCCCCGGTAGTTTTTCTAAACCCTCCGACTTGACACGCCATAAACGTATCCATACTGGGGAGAAGCCATTCTCGTGTGATATTTGTAACAAGCGGTTCACTCTCAAGTCCTCCCTAAAATTGCACCAATACATTCATAAAAATGCTGATAAACCAGATGACAAGTAAGTACAATTTATACCTATTTAGAAAAAAAATTAAAAGATTAATTTAAGTGGAAAAAAATGTTTGTCAAATGGTTTAATATATTTTGCAATCAACACTACCAAAAAAAATGTCTTGTCTTTTCTGTACACAATCTCGCTGTACAGACACTAAAGCGGTGTCAGAGTATATAATAAGTATTTGGGAGAACAACATAAACAGCTCTTTAAACAAGTACATATATTTTATAATTGAATTTATTATACTGACATTGATTACAGAGATTTTGCATTCCTCTTCCAAATACCTATTACGTCCTCTTACTGTCTCTATTACCACTATATGAAAAAACCCTATTTTAAATTCAATGGAATGTGCCTGAGAATCATATACATACTTCTTAATTAAATATAACAAAAATATATTTTATCACAAGCTAAACTAAGAAATACATATGTTTTATGTTTCTTTTTTCTATGACAACTCATTTGCACCTATGTAATTTTTAATGAATTGCAATAATAATACTTGGTCAATCTTTTTTTTTCAGAATACGTGGGGGTAAATCCAAATCAAAGCCAGCAGTCACAGAAAAACAAAAGTCAGATGCATAACATTTCTCTCTTTCATCGTCTGCATTTAATAATGTACAGAATACTAAAAGGCCTGAGAATAGATGGAGCTTCTGAACTTGGCCAGTGATTGATGGCCGCACCACACCATCCACCAATTTCAACATTCATAAATACGATATAAAACATATTCAATACCTGATTTCAGGAATTGAAGTGAAGTTTCATTGCTGATTCAATTTATTATTTTAATAAAAGTTCGAAACCCCCCTTAGTTCCTTATCACACCCTTTGTTTTTAAATATGAGTATTAACACATTGTTTATGGTATGCACATATTTGTGCATTTCATATACCTTCTTCTTCATATACAAAAAACATATCTTAAACGTCTGATTTCTTCAATCATGTTTGTTTTGCTATGTAGCAGATAGATGGCACTATAGTACAAAAATATTATCTATTATTTTCTGGTTTCAAAATATGGCTAAAAGTCATTCTTTAGATGTGATCTACAATATCGCATGTGTAATATCGCCCGCGTCAGAAAATTACATTTCTTTAACAAACTTTGCCATAAACTTTGCATGTTAAAAAAATGCCATTATGATGCAAACAAAATAATGGTATAACTATCTAACAATCTAAATTTTAAGAAAACCTGTGATGTTTTATATATATATTTTTTTTATTCCTATCTTTTAAACTCAAAATTGACACCAAAAAAGGTAATTCAGTTGGTTATGCCTCCTTAAAACCTTAGCCAAGCTTGCATATTTTATAAGGCATCAGGTTCCAGCTGTGCAGGACGTCCACTCCTGACTCCAGTTCTCATCTGAATTACAAAGACGCAGGCCTGACTCAGAAAGAGGAAAACTTACCAAAGTAGCTGGCAGCAGTAAGAAAAGCGTGGATGAAGTTTGTGGACACCATGTTCTCTACACAGGCAGCAGTAATGGAAAATAAAGAGGAAAAAGAAATGGAAACATTATTTTTCATTGTTATAGCTTTAAACCATTTTTATATTACAATTTTATAAATGTTTATAATACTTTCAATGAATGAAGCAATCTTATGACAGAGGAGGATGATAGATTTTTAGTTACTATTTGTTATTGTTACTATATTTTAAAAATAATAATAATAAAACCATAACACGGACATACTGTTTTCTTTTTTATTAAAAATATACATATTTGCACATGATAATCAAAAGGATTAATCTCTTCATGCTGTGTCGATTCATGCAATATTATCTTGAATTTAAAAACATCATTTTTAATTTTACAAAATATTACAGTATTAAAATAAGTCATGTTCAAATCATTATGAGATTTAGGATTGGGTTAGAACTTAACCTAAATCTAAATCTAAAAAGAGTTGGTGGACTCTACTGCATATTTTCCAGTTTTCAAACTGTCAGAAAATAATATGGCTAAATGAAATATCAGAATTCTTTTTTTTATGAAAATTAATTTGTAATATCAGTATTACATTTGTACAAAACAAAACACGTTTTCAAAACAAAATATGTAAGTACAGCCTTATAGAGTGGATTTCGTAAAAAATAACTTGGAATCTCATTTAAAATGACCGATTTTCACAAGATTCTCCGAACCTTATGCTTGGTTCAAAAAATTCTTTACGATTTGTATGAGATTCAAGCATTCGAAACTCCGAAGAAGGAAAACACCCGTTTTCAGGAAGGCTAATAGTTAGGATTGATTGGATTTGGTTTGGTTTCTCTTTTTCTCTCTCTTTCTCTCTCGATTACGATTGGTTGGATTCGGTTTGGTTTCACTCTCTCTCTCTCTCGCTCGATTGCGATTGGTTGTATTTGGTTTGGTCTCTCTCTCTCTCTTTCTCTCTTTGAATCAAGAAATTCCGAATGCAAAAAAACGCCCATGAGATGACAGGCTAGATAATAATAATTTTTGCAGCCATGACCTGTTTGGCAAACACATTTAAAAATAAAACGGTTTGGCGGGAAACAACAAAGAACTGTCATATATCAGGTTGCTTGCAAATAACCAAAAAACAATACTGATCCGTCGTTTCATTTTGTGAATTAAGGTTAAAAGTTCGTTTATTATTTTACAAATATTTATGAAAAGATGTGCGATTTAATTTCTTCCTTTTAATTTCTATTTTTTGTAAATTGATTTGCTTAATTAAAATATTTCTACTGATTGTAACCAACTTGAACTAGTGACCACTGCGATGGCATTTGATTCAAATCTTCTTCCGGACCTCCTTCCTGTGTACTACAATCGTTTCTTTCCGATTAATATTTTTTGCCGATGGCTTAACTGTGGATGTTCGCCTCATCCATTGTCACACAGAGAGCTGTCATTCACACTCGCGGAAGATGTTTATATCCGCTATTTATCCATCTCCAACCAGAAGGATCTACAAGCATTATTTCAGAAAAAATGTCCGTATAAAATAGATATCGGCGCCGTCTACAACTGCAAGTAAGTAGCATATGTTCTCATTAAATTTAAAGTGATAAAAATCCTGTAAATTTTCTCTCAATCAATGATTTCTTTTCCTTTGATTTCAGACCATCAATGAGTAAACAAGGTTCGATAGTACTGTCACGAGAGCTCGTGTTTGATATAGATCTCACGGACTATGACGATACTAGAACTTGTTGCCAAGGAGCTGATGTTTGTGATAAATGCTGGAGATTTATGGTTGTAGCCTGTCAAATACTCGAAGCTGCTCTTAAAGGTAAACTTTTGAGCTCCGTGGTCTCCAAACTAAAAAAGGAGTGAGCTACTTTCAGAAATTGAACTTGTCTGGTGCTAGCCACCTAAACAAATTCTCCCTCTTTATAGTTTTTTTAAATATTTTTTATAATAAGCTCTTATCATACCATAAATAATATTTTATATTAGTTTAAATTAATTACAACATCAGATTAACAATAAAACTTAAAATGCGTACTTCAAATATTTATTTATGATATATATAATAATTGAAAATAACTGTGATTAAAAATTAACAAAATAATAAAATTCATTATCCTACGCGAACCACCGAAAAAGCCTCAGCGAGCTACTGGTAGCTCACGAGCTACTGTGTGGCGATCACTGGTCTAGATAATATCATTTCGGTCGGGTTGTGGTCCCGTGGTTAGTGTCGCAGACTCTTGAGTCAGAGATTCTTGGTTCGAACCCACTTTACCACATACCTATTACTAATAATAAGCCGCCTAGGCTCACAGAAATAATAAGAAATTGAAATATTTGTGTAAATCATACAAACACAAATATTTTTTAATTAAAAAAAATAATAAAAATTTTGACACTCATTTCAAGAACACTCACTCATTTCAAGAACGTCGTAAATCAATAATCGTTAATTTTCAGTTGTGCGTGTTTTCGGATTGCCCGGAAAATGTACTATATCCCAGCAAAAGAGGCATATTTTTAACTTAATATTTACCCGCTACAGGGCAGAAAGTGTTGTTTTTGCATTTAGAAGAAAATGTATTGTTTCATTATTTTTTTTAAATGTACTAAATATTTTTCTAATGGAGTAAATAATTCAGGTTTTACCTTAAAAGATCTGTTGCACAGTAAAAAAATCAATAAGTGGCTTGATATTTATTTTTAAAACATCGTATTATATTTTTAAACTTTAAAAACATTCTCCTGAAAAATCAAGTTTTTTGATATATGACGGTCTTGAAAGGAGTGAGCGATATGTTTTATATAATACATTCTCATATGCTAGGTAATTAATGACCGCCTATTGCGATATTATGTGAACTTACTTTGGTTTCAGAGGACTTTGGGTTCAGCAGCGTGCTGTGGGTGTACTCCGGGCGCCGAGGTGTGCACTGCTGGGTGTCCAGCTGGGAGGCGCGCTCCCTGTCCTCGGCGGGCAGAGCGGCCCTGGGGGACTACCTGGCCCTCATCTCTGGCGGAGACTCGCAGGCCAAGAAAGTGCACCTCAACTCCGACAACATCCACTCCAGCATCAAGTGAGAACTTTTCTTAGCCCTTCCTTCTTCTTTCTTACGGTGCTAAAAACTTCCATGTGCACCGGTGATATGTATTTTGTACACCATATGAAAATGTGATTTGAAAATGGGAAAAATGTAAATATTCCTAAGTGTTAGTTAAAATGGATCAACTTGTAATGTAAATATCAAAAAAATATTCATTGTAACTGCAGACAGTTGGTAGAATTCCATATTGAATTGTTGGGTAATATATCCAAAATAAAACAAGGTTTTTTGGAATTGTTGTTTGTTGAATTCTACATTTATTTATGTATATGTTAACACGTGTTTGATAATGTCCTAAGAAGATGAAACGCATCACGTGTCACGTCGGAAACAGTATGAAGTCGCGTGCGCATGTATGTAAAGTGCGGCACGCACGCATACTCGAACACATAAACGACAAACGTTTGTGTATTGATGATTCTATCCCCAATTTTTTTTTTCATATATTTATTTCCGTCGCTGCAAATAAATAACTTTATATTATAATGCTTTTATGTAACACGTAACATTATTACGGAGGAATATAAAAATTCTGAGCCCGTATCTATTATATTTTATATTGATATTCTCATTTTTAAAGTCAAGTAGTAGTAAATATGTACATATCACCGGAAAGGGAAGGTTAGCAATGAGCAAATGCTGAGATTTACCTGACTGGCCCACACTAGAGTATCCCTCCTGTTCCCTACAGAGGTTAAAATAAAACATTTCTTTAAGATAGAAGAAACAAAAATCCACTTTATGATCTATAAACCTTGTACATAATAAGAAAGGTAAATATGTTAAATAATAAATACGTGGGGGCTTTATGTTCATAGAAAAGTTGACAAATACTATTGTAGATCCGAGGATATTGTAACTGCTCTAAACCATTTATATTGTTACCATTACTGTCTTTGTATACTGTGACCAGAAATATCAATCTCCATGTATACTTTGACCATAAATATTACCCTCTGTGTATATTGTGACCAGAAATATCAACCTCTATGTATACTGTGACCAGAAATATCACCCTTTATATAAACTGTACCCAGAAATATTACCCTGTTTGTATACTGTGACCAGACATATCAATCTCCATGTATATTGTGATCACAAATATTACCCTCTGTAAATATTGTGACCAAAAATATCAACCTCTATGTATATTGTGACCAGAAATATCATCCTCTATGTATACTGTGACCAGAAATATCGCCCTGTTTGCATACTGTGACCAGAAATATCACCCTCTATGTATTCTGTGTCTTCTTGTTTCAGACGTGCTCTCAAAGTAGTAACAACGCACTTTGATGATATCTTGAATGATCAGCAGTTTATTTCTACTCCGGAAGGTGTTGCTAAGTTCCTCCGCCTGTTGCCTGATGATAATCTCGTCTCACAGGTCCAGAAATCCTTCCATGGACTTCCTTCAGATTCTGGTGTACGTTGGAAAACGTTCCTACAAGTTTACAGAGCATTCTGGAATGAGGTAATTACATACAGTTTCTAATTTATCGGCAGGGGAAATCGCTGTAAAGGACAAAATGTCAACTATTTAAGAGAAAAAGAAAGTAGTTTAAAAATAAATATCTTTAAATACTATTTTTGGTTTTATAATTAATATTAATTTATCCTTTAAAAACATCTTTCATGAATAAAAAAAACCTTATGAATACCAACACATATTTTGGTCCATTTCACCAATGGTTTCTGGCCTTCAAAAATGAGGAAATGTGAAAATAAATAATGTTAAGAATACTAGCAAAAATCTTAAAATCTTGAATGTTGTAAAGGGCGCACAAATTTAAATTATAATCTGTTATAAAATAAAAATGTATTTTAGAAAATTGTTACTTATGTAAATAAAACTATTAATTGATTCGGCAGTCATTTTGTGGTAAAATCTATCCATTTTTAATTAATGTTTTACTTAGTAAATACCACTATTTCTTAAAATCTACTGTGACACATGTTTCGATGCATTCCGCATCATACGGTGTTTGAAAATGATGCGGAATGCATCGAAACACGTGTCACAGTAGATTTTAAGAAATAGTGGTATTTACTAAGTAAAACATTAATTAAAAATAAATAAAACTAGCTTATTTATTTCTTACTTAACCTTTTAAACGCGTTAACTTTGTTCCTAAGAGACGCGCGGCTGTATTTCGCCGTTTTTTAAATTATTACTTTTATCATGTATTTAGTTATGAAACGATTTATTTTCCTAAACAAAAACGTTCAATGGGATTCATTGTGCCTTTTTGGTACTCTATAATACACGTGTGTCACATTATTCTTGAAATATATCGTAATATAAACAAATTAGATCGTAACATAAATAAATCAAAGCACGCATCGTGTGTCACTCTTACCCACTGGCGATGCGTAGCGTCGAGAGTGAGACAGATATAGGGCATGATTATGGCGCGGACTAATTACCGACCGCAAGAAAAATCAGGGATCTGTTGTTTTATTTATCCTTGTGATATTACAAATTACTAGTCAGATATTTCAACAGATGTCATAAGGCCGAGGATTGACGTATTATTTTATCCAAAGTTCCACACCATGAAAAAATCCCTCCAAGTTGAACTGAGGTTGGAAACTTGGAGCAAAGTGAAAACACAAACGCTTATGTCAGCCGCGTATGGGGCATGTCTTGTAAAAACACAAACGGTTATGCGAGCCGCGTGGATCCGGTTAAATCTTATTTATTTATTTTTTCTCTTTAGCACTGCTAAAATGCAATAAGTGTAATTGGTATTTGAGAGATCGTTACCAGAATGCAAATCCAAGTAATAATTTCAAAATCATTAATTTACACATTTATTTCGAAGATACATTTAAGGTTGTTCCTATACAATTTCGAATTGCTCATAATATAAAACATCCCTAATTGTTCATCCATCTTATCTTACAGCACAATGGAAATCGCCGACTGAAACACCTTGTTGAAGAAATTCAACTCCAATGGTGCTACCCACGCCTCGACATCAACGTGACAAAAGGATCTAATCACTTGTTGAAGGCCCCCTTCAGCATCCATCCGAAGACTGGGAGAGTATGTGTCGTCTTCCGAGCCACCAACGCCGCTAAACTGCGACCAGCTCAAGTGCCGCACCTCGGGAACCTGCTGGACGAAGAGGCACCTGACCACGTTGAAGGCAAGGCCTTGATGCAAGAAGCTGTTGCTGCTTTCCAGGACCATGTCTGGGCGCTGGAGAAAGAGGAAGCCAAGAGAAAAAGGGCTATAGGTTAGTAAATTGCCAAAAATCTTCGGAGCATGTCTAAATTTTAATTAACCGTTTTATTGCTGAGATTTTTTCTTATATGTATACTAAAACTACTAAAGACTTTTTGCAAAAATTATCCTTTTTATAGAAGGTAAAATTGGCAATATTTTTCTCAAATATTGACCGATTTTAGTATTACTTTCTGGTATTGGTGGAAAATATAAAAATCAAACTAGGTACTCAAATAAAACGGCATTTTGTATTTAACATACTTATGTGTATTTAAAAATAAATGCAATTTGAGAAAAATACACACATCGCTCACTCCTTTCAACAACGTCATAAATAAAATAAAAACTTGTTTTTTCAGGAGATCGTTTTTAAACTTTAAAATTATAATAAAATTTAATAAAAATAAATATTAAACCACTTGTTGAATTTTTTACCGTGCAACAGATCTTTTTAGGTAAAACCTTGAATGTTAATTCTCCATTTGAAAAATATTTAGTACCGTAAAGTGGGTATACTTTGCACCATGGGTGATACTTTGCACCACCTTCTGTAAAGAAATTGTGGAGCTGGTCATCTCTGATACGTGTCATTTTTCATTCTACTTTCTATTGTTTCTGATAGATGGCACTTCAATCTACTTTTTAGTTCATTGAAGTAACAGTCGGTCGCTATTGCTTCAATGCGTTTTTCCTGTCCGAACGTAAAGAAAGTTTTCTGTCTGAAAAAATCCAGTGTAATCAGTATACTGAAACAAGTTACAACAAGTGAGTGGTCTCTAAATCGTAGGTAGGTGGGCCCTGCTTTTCTCAAATGCTGTATTTTTTGGTTACGTTATCAAGTTTTTGT
The DNA here is from genome assembly GCF_059751285.1 of Brachycentrus maculatus. Classification (NCBI taxonomy): domain Eukaryota; kingdom Metazoa; phylum Arthropoda; class Insecta; order Trichoptera; family Brachycentridae; genus Brachycentrus; species Brachycentrus maculatus. Next base: position 279,315 of record NW_028281106.1, read on the forward strand.
AAAAATAATCTTTTTTTAAGAACTGGCTTGTATTGACCACATTTGGGGTAACATTGCACCTGGTGCAAAGTATCCACAAAGGGCAATAGTTAATTAATTAGATGAAAAGTCTTAAAACGGCTAATACAACTTGACATTTTTGCTAAATATCTTTAGGTTTTGTGTACTTATTTGATTCCTAATGGTATATTTTTTTCAAAAATGTCAAGAACACACAAACAGCGGCCTTATGCCAGACGATACTGCGATTTTACACCGAAGAGAGTGGAGCAGTGTTTGGAGGCCATTCGAAATGGTAGAATCAGTCAAAGAAAGGCTGAAGAAATTTTCAAAATCCTCAGAAGGATGATTAACTATAAGCTCAAAGGTCAGCACACAAAACCTGTGGGAAAACCTCCGATATGTGACAAGGGCGAAGAGCAATCCTTCGTAAACTGCATAGTAGACATGAGTGAGTACGGTTTCCCAGTGAGTGTTTTTAACATTCGCTACATTCTAATAGCCTATTTGGATAGATTTGGCAGAAGAGTACGAATATTAAAGAACAACGTACCAGGCTCTGAATGGATAAGATCATTTTTGCAGACATAAAACCTTGACTGTTGCTAAAACTAGTCAGTTGCTTAATTGGTTGCCATTAAAAGCGTATGACGATGACGTGCGCCAGAGTTTTCAACAGTTTTTGGAAGAAAACAGATTCAACCCAAATAATTCAGTCTTAGAACGCAGGAAAACGATACCGATAGAACCAAGTAAGAGCATTGCTCACGATTCAAATGTCGAAATGAACGTTGACGAGACACAAATGCTACCTGAACCAACTACATCAATGATCCCACCTTCCGCATCGAAACTTCCAGCATATCTAGCATCAACTGATAATAGTTCACACGGAAGCTTTGAGGAAGAGGGAGAAGAACAAAAAGGATGACTGAAACCAGTTATCGTATTTGTTCTTCAGTTTCATTAGGACCAGTAAAAAAGAAGGTGGGAGAATATGTCGTATTATATTTTCATTATGAAGGAGAAAATTTTCCGGGACAGATTTTGGAAATAAAGAAAGACAGAGCTGTCAAATCCATTCAGAAGAGTCTCAAATCGTGGAAGTGGCCGATGAAGGATGACTTTCTTCAATATTCTTGGAAGGATGTAGTGGGTTCCATAAAAGAACCGAAAATGCAATCCAAAAGAGGTTTCTTTACCGTCCCGGAACTTGACCATATTTAGACCTAATTTCATTTTAATTCCTATTATCTATGTAGTACGATATGTTTTAATATCCACCTTTAATTTTATATAATTTTAAAGCTTCAGTATTGGAAAAAAAACATTTGTGTTAGATTTTTTGCTATTTTTTAAAAAAAAATTCCATCAACTGTCTTATTTTTCCATAATTATACAATATTATAATCTGCATTTAGCGAACTATGAGCCAAAACCCTTCATAAGGTGCAACAAAACATGTAGGATAGCCTTTACTTTGCATCAATTTGGATTCTAGTACGAAAAGTGTAGAGAAAATATCATGGTGCAAAGTTGTACTTTACCCCGGGATACTTTGCACCAAAATATAAATATAAAAAAAAAATACAGGTAAAATAGATAAAAATTAAAAAATGTATTAGACATGTTACAAGTATATATGTTATTACATTGCAATAGTTGAAACCTCAGAAAAAGTAAAAAACCTGATCTGAATAGACAATTTTTTGAAAAAATGCAGTATTTTGGTGCAATGTATACCCACTTTACGGTATATTAAAAAAAAATTAAACAATACCTTTTCATATTAATCTGATGTTATGTATGTCCTTGTTAAGTAGTCATTGACATTTTTTTGTGACTTTTTTTTTAAATGTGTCAGGTTAACACATATTTTTTAAATTTTGTTTTAATTTATTTAATAATAATTTAATCTTTTTTTCTCTTTTTTTCTAGCGGAAGACAGCATTGAATTTTAAAACAACCCGATTGTTAATCAATTAATATTTATTTATAAATTGTAACTACACTTAAATATGTGAAACAAAATAAAAAGTTTTTTATTATTCTTTTATTTTTATTTCTCCCACGTAGTTCAAGATATAAGCTGATGACCTAAAATCAATACACAGGTTCACCTTATCTATATGTGATTATGTTAGTACAGTTTGTCCATATTTCACAATCAAATATTTTGCAATGAATCCTTACAAAAGGCAAGTGTTTAGTAATCCACTAATTGGATTTGTTATTCAAAACCTGCTGTGAAAATAACCTCAGTCTTTAAAGCAAACTCTACAATGCACTTCAAATCCCTGTGTATGTATTACTTTACTTTTATTTCAATTGTGTTTTAATTATAGTGACCGCTGTGATGAAGTTCAAATAGGAATCTTCTTAATAATAATTGTGTTTAAGTTCAAATAAAATACTGATGATTCTTGTACAGTGGAGTATTATCAGACATAAAGAATATTTAATTTGACATACTGTACATTATACAAGTCTATTTAACTATCAAAAACTAGAATAAAGATTACATTTAAGTTTCATTAATTGATTTGGCAGTCACTTTGGTAAAATCTATCCATTTTTTATTTAAGTTTTACTTATTATTTTTTGACATCTCATCAAAGATGAAGAAGAATATGGAAGTCTGGGCATTTGCCCAGACTTCCATATTCTTCTTCATCTTTGATGAGATGTCAAAAAATAATATGAAAATAACTCCTGTAATTGGAGATAATCCAGATTTTGTGAACAAGTATTTGGACACACTCAAAATGTTGTAAGTTTTACTTGGTAAATATCACTTTTCTTAATATCTATTGTGACACGTCTTTCGTTGCATTCCGCATCATTTTTACAGTGTTTGAAAATGATGCGGAATACATCAAAACACATGTAACAATAGAAGAAATAGTGGTATTTTCCAAGTAAAACATAAATTAATAATGGATCGATTAAGTTCTTTCTTCAGTGCCCTTGATGTGATAATTCACAAAAATGGTATTTACAAATTATCCATTATTATTAAATACATTTATTTTGATTCTGCATTCATATGAATCTGAATAACCAATTAAATTTATTACAAAGTTCGTTTATTTATAAAGAATACCATTTTACTTTGTTGGTGACATACTGCGTTGTTTTGGTGAATTAGTACCAATCCTGTTAAAACCAGAGCAAAAATTTTCTTAATGTGAAATACTTAGAACAGGGTTTGTAAACTCTACAGAAACAATATGGCTATAACGATGCAAGGAACTTAATTTACATACAAATAACGTGATTAGTAAGTGACCTTTGTGGCTAAATCCATACTAATGTCAAGTACAGTAGCAAATTTTAGTTTAATCCTTCATATCTCGTATTTAAAATGAGAATATATAGTGAAAACAGCCTATTGCTACTAAAGTTTGTATTTTATAACTAATATTTTAAGGAAATTTCAATAAAATCGGTCCCAAAAATAATTAGTAGACGATTTTGTCAGAAGCATCCAATAAAATGTGTACATAATTCATTGTTTTTTTTCTTCAATAAATTTGGATCATTTCTCTTGTGTGTTTTTAATTATAAAGTCAGATTTAGTTTAAAAACTATGTATCAAGTGTCTATGTTTCGATACCCTTGTCTACAACTTGCAATACATATTATCGAACAAAGGTCACTTAGGCTTACCTTAAAATTATGTTAATACCACCACAAAATAATGTTAAACATATAATAAAAATTAACATATTTGCGAAAAACCTCATGATTTGAGTTAATGATATAAATATATGATACCAAATAAGTATATTTTTAATGTTGATATAATATTACACCGTAATTAACCTGATGAAATGGAGTTTTCAAAATTGGTGGCCAACAACAAACATTTAAACCTGTAAGCAAGAACTAGTAATAATAATAATATATTTTTATCTAGGAATAAAAATAATACTCATTTTACATATCGCTCACTCCTTTCAAGAACGTCATAAATCGAAAATTGTCAATTTTCAGTTGTGCATGTTTTCAGAATGCCCAAAAATGTACTATATCCCAGCAAAAGAGGCATATTTTTAATTTAATATTTACCCGCTACAGGGCAAAAAATGTTGTTTTAGCATTTTGAATAAAAGGTATTGTTTAATTATTTTTTTAAATATACCAAATATTTTTCAAATGGAGAAAAAACCTTCAGGTTTTACCTAAAAAGATCTGTTGCACAGTAAAAACTTCAATAAGTGGCTTGATATTTATTTTTAATACATTGTGTTATATTTTTAAACTTTAAAAACGTTCTCCTGAAAAATCAAGTTTTTTTATTTATGACGTTCTTGAAAGGAGTATATTAAGATCTTAAACTATAAAATTGTTTTAAAATCATGGTATTAAAAAACTAGGATATAACATTTTTTTAATCAATGTGAGATTGTTCATATTTTAAACTTTTTATCTGCTCCAACAGTTTTCAAATTCTGGTGGATATCTTTTCTGGTTCCTTCTTACCAAGAAGAACTATGTGGAGCTTTCAACACACGAACCATATATTTACAGTTGGGGGAGAATGGAAACATTATGCATAGGAATCAAGTAAAGCTACTTTTTTATATTTTGCACTATTTATAAACTTTTTTAATGTTTAATTTTGTGGTCTCGTCTCATCTTATTTTAATAAATAATATTGGCCAAATCTTTTGAATATCTAATAGTTTAATCCTGCACTAATACTAATCATATAAACGCAGTGTTAGCTTGATCGTTAACATATGAAGGAAAGGTAATCAGCCCTCCGCTACAGATACCAGTCCAGGGTAATACTGAATAAATATTAGAGTGAAAAAACCACTTATATTTATATTTGACCTCCCCTGTGAATCAAACCTGGGACCTCTTGAACGTCAGCCAAGCGTGCTGACCATTACAATACGGAGGCGAAGTTAATAAACAGAAGTACTACATGTATTACTTTTGTTTATAGGATATGTAAAAGTAAAACATGCAATTTTGCAGGTAATGTATTGTTCAGTAATGTATTTCTTTACCACGGAATATTCCGGCCCCGGGGTTTCAAATGTTAAGTTTACCTTTATCACACTTTATCTTTTTTACCAATATTTGCTAATTTTCTTGTGGCAAACAATTGAGAGATCATGTTGATAAATAAGTTTGTGAACATATGTATATTATTTATGCAATCACATTTTAGACATGGATTGAAGAGAATATTTCACACTGTGGTGTGGAATTAGTGACATGTCCTTCATGCCGCATTCACATATCATTAATTCAACTGGATTTACCCCAAATGTGTTCCAATTCTTCTATATGTAAGTATATTGCTAATTTATTATTTTATAATAATTAAAAAAAAGAAACTTAAAATTTATTATCACCGCAGTATAAGCCTGTGTACACCTTTTCAAATAATTTGATTTATTTTGTCTATGATTATTGTAGAAGTAATTGCTTTTTTTTAAACTAGATGTCGCTAGTAATCTATGAAAAAAAAAGCTAATTACATATAAGGGAATAAGTGCAATCAAATGACGTGATGAAGATTCATTTTATTGTGCTGTACATATGTACGCTGAAGACATTTTGTGTTAAACAACCTTTCTTTGGGCAGTTTCGGTCCTGAGCTGCACCTTGATCAGAGCTAAGATAGCAGTCATCAACCAGTGGTCCACAAACCAATAGTAGATTTTTGTCGGAAAGGGTTATAGAGTTGTGTTGGCACTGTTTGAATTTAAATATCTAGGACAGTCCAAGATGTTATATAATATTCCACTACTCTTTCAGACTTTATTTCACTGTGGAAGGTAAAAGAGATTAATTTTTCCCCAAGATAATCTGAAAATGTTCCCAAATCTTAATGGTTATATGAAACAAGGGAATGATTTATATACTCTTTAGAACTATCCAAAATATACCAAATAGTCATCAATATTAAGAGTATCAAATTGTAACAATATGAACAAGTTCATCATTTTCAGAGAAATAAGTAATTAGTGATTCATACACCACTAGTTGTGGACTGATATCCCAATGGATTTCAACAAAAAAAAATTGCATTTTTGACAATTGATATTTGTACAATTATAATAATTATCAAGGTATTAATATTTTTACAGTAAATTCCACATCTGAGCAATGTCCGTGCAGTGCCCTCACAGTATGGGAGCCCTCAGCGCACAGTGCTCCGGCACACCGATGTTCTTTGGCCGGCACAAGTACTTACACAAGCTCAACCCGTTCTGTCGGAATATCATTTGATCTAGTCCCACAAAAGTGGTCTGGATCTTTCTACATGACCTTTATCTCGCAAAGTTTGTATACCTAATAAATAATTTGCTAACATAATTAGCTAACATAATAAGTAACTAAATTAAGCAATATTTTGAATATTGAAAGCATTAACTTTGTGGATCATAGTGATATTTTATTTTAAGAAATAAAAAGACGTTTTTTGATCCACTCACATTTTTATTAACAAACAACTAGTTTCGGCAACAACCTGTTGCCCTCTTCAGGGTTTATTTATGACTCATTGGTTGTCACTAAACTACTAGTTGGACTAACTATTTGGTTGTTAGTAAAAATGTGAGTGGATCAAAAAACAAAGTCTTTTTATTTCTCAAAATAATATAAATTTAGCACATTCGGAAGCCCAAATAATAAAGAGACCATCTGAAGAAGTCTGGTAAAGCAGTAGTCTGTATTAAAATGTGCTGGATCTTCTTGAATGTTTATTTTCCACAAATTGGAACTGTGTCTAGTTGATTGAATTAAAATGCCTACCAGAGCAAATGGCCAATCAAAAATTATTGCCGGTCTATTCACATCAAATGTTAACAGGAAAAGAAGCTGACAGAATTCTCTCAAAACTTATACAAACCCTCAGTAATTACCTTTTGGTTTATCTCAAATTTAACAGTCATCAATATTAAAAGGAACCAACCCACAGAGTGTTAAATTCTAATACATCATCGAACCAAAAACTAACGTTTGAAACATGCAAAAACTTGTTTTGGTACAAACCTTTCGCTATCTACGTAAATCTTCTTTTATGAAGTTATTTGGATTTCTTTATATTTGTATGCCTTTTTAAAAAATATTTATTCTAAAGGTCTGATGAGGAATTGGAAAAAAATGGAAAGGCTTGATTATTTAGCAGTTTATACCAATATATTAGGAGTAATTTTATGAATGTTGCATTTTGTAAATTTTGTAATCACTAGGGTGAAATAATAATATAGTAATTACTGACAGAAATCATATTTTGTTTTTACAGGAAATCAACAATTCATTCAAGGTTCAATTGGAACGCAGGGCTTCTTAACTTCTCCAGATTTTCCATCATTATACCCCCGCGATTATGGAGTGGAACACATTATACTGTGCACAAATGAAGATTGCAAGATAAGGCTTCTATTTACAGATTTTCTTATTTCGCCAGCATCAATAATGGAGGTAAAATTTTAATATTTCAAAAGCTTTTATTAAAGGTGGAGACTGACCGGAGCATTTCGTCGTAACATCGCTCGCGGCGAGCATCACCGAGCATCCGAAACTATGGATGGAGCGCTCGGCTCGGTGTACTGACTGCCTGAATGCTCGCATCGTAACGTGTTACGTTATGACGAAATGCTCCGGTCAGTCTCCACCTTAACAGTTGATGAAATATTAAAATATTGCTTTGTTATTTCAGTTTTATAATTCAGATAGCAAACCTATCCAACTTGTTTCGGGACTAATTTCAAGACCTAAGACAGTTGTATCTTCGGGAGCTTCTCTTACAATCAGGTTTTTCGGAAATGGTGGAACTTCTATGGGATATAAAGCTACTTACCAATTCCTTAAAAATTCTACAGATGTTGATAATTTAAATACAGGTTAGTTACAAAATTCATGTATCGAAATAGTATTGATATTTAGTTTAGCAATATATTTTATTATTAGTAGAATGCAAACCTAAATATTTAATTCTGTATCATTGCTATTTACTTGTTTGTTAAGCTCTTTGTAAACATTTTCCAAATACCTACCTATTACATACTACATAATATGTACTGTGTTAGTGTATCTGCAAGGAAGAATTTACTGCGAGTTTCTTTCTATATTTGGTACTTAATAGCACTTTCTGCCTCTGTAGTGTAATGGTCAGCACGCTCGACCACCGTGCTGGAGGTCCCGGATTCGATTCCCAGGGGGTGTCAAATAAATATAAGTGATTTTTTCACTGTAATATTTATTCAATATTACCCTAGACTGGTACCTGTAACAGAGCGCTGATCACCTTTCCTTCATGTGTTAACGATCAAAATAACACTGCGTTTATATGATGCAGTGCCCTATGCACCATCGGGTGCGGATGAGGGTTTAAAGATATCACTTTAGTTATTAGACAGCTAATGACTTCGTCACAGCACCCCAAATCAAACAAAATAACAATTGTAAAATTTTATTAATATGTATGTAAATGGTTTTGTACGTTTTATCTTTACGAATTTCAATTTTAGTTATTATTTTTAGATTGTGGAGGTGAGGTGGATAATCTTGGTGGAACCATTTATATGACGGGCGTACAAGGATTCTACGACTGTGTCTGGTTAATTCGACCAGCTGCAACCATATCTCACTTCAAAACTCACATTTACCTCAAGGTTATAGATTATCCTAAAGGTAACATTTTTTTATTAAATTCTAATCTATCAGATATATAATTCGGAATTGTACATTATAACCACAATTTTTTTTCAGGCAACTTGTCATTGCATCACGGTTTGACATCAGAATCTCGAATCATCGAGGTTTTCACAGAAGCTAATCTTAGCCCTATAGAACACGTTGCGCCTATTGCCGATGGATTCTACATTTCCTTTAGGGGAAACCTTATACCGGAAGACAATCTAATAATAGCTTACTCAGCCTTTGCTTACATGGGTATGATACTTTCACATTATAAACTCTTACGCATACTTTAATCTTTCTAGCTTATTCAAATCGTTGATATAATATAAAAGAATAAAATAAATTTTAAAAATATATAATTAAAATGTAACTATGTTTTAAAATCACTGTAAATATTTTATTATAACTTAATTATAATGTCTACCAGTTTCGAAGCTAATATTGATCACTCTTGATAAAGAAGTGGTTAGTTTCGAAACCGGTAAACATTATAATTAAGTTATAATAAAATATTTATCGTGATTTTAAAACAAAATTACATTTTATACAAGCTAGTATTAATCAGTCTTGATAAAGAAGCGGTTAGCTTTGAAACCGGTAGACATTATAATTTAGTTATAAAAAAACATTTATGTTGATTTTAAAACAAAGTTATATTTTAATTATAAAATGGAAAATCACAAAGTTAGTGCTTCAAATTTAAATTATAAATAAAAAAAGCTTTTTCCTTTTTCATTTTATTTGACCATCAAACGGTTGTTGTCTTTAATGACATCACTAGTTACATATTTACTGTTTTCAAAATACAGAATTATGTTTTTCATTAAAAACTATCGGCAATATTTGGACCAGGCTACTCATTTCTAAAGGCCACATCCATTTATCTGGTTCAACATAAAGCCGCTTTTGTAAAAACTTTAAGTCAATCCATTGACTACTTTTCGAGTTTTGTGGACACAATAGTATGGAAGCTAAATTTTTATGTGTAAAGATATTGAGATTATTTTCATAAATTTGACACGAGTCAAAAGCCTGTATCAGAGTAGCCAAGCATGTGGCTTTAAGCCTGCAGGTTCTCGCACCTTCATACAATAAAATATTTAGTACAAAAACTCTTTTTTGTTTTATTGGTGTAAAGACATACCATCCCTTTTTCTCTTATTTTTATGTTTTAATAAATATTTTATTCAATAGTGTCAGAAAGTACTTGTGCACTATTTTATTTCATAATAAAAATTTCTAGATTGCCTGGCCGGAATAGATCTACTCTGTGGAAATAAACGATGCATCTCCGTGCAACTGATGTGTGATTCTGTAGATAATTGTGGAGATAGCAGTGACGAGGGTGGAAACTGCAAATCAAGTGAGATATACATTTTTATAATACTATAGCGATTAGAATATAACAGTAGGCTAATACCTATTGTTGTGTATGTACTGAATTGGCATGATCAGCCCTTAAAACCCCCATAGGTTTGTTTTGACTTTCATCAATGTGAAACTTTCAGGTGATCTCGACAGAGCGCTGGGCCAGTACTGGTGGCCTGTGCGGGGCTCCGGGGGTTCGGGGGTCCCGGCGGGCGGCGCAGCGCTGCTGTCGCTGGGGGCAGCTGTAGCGGGTGCTGCCTTGCTGCTGGGCACCGCACTGTGTCGCCTGCTGTTACGGGGGCACCCCACGACTCCGCACACTCACATGGACCATGCAAGAACTATAGCACATTTGCTCAGTGAGTTTGGAATTGTTATTAGTTACTTTTAAGTTATTAACACACTTCGGACGGGAAAGGTATTTCTACTCGTTCGGTCGATTGATGCTTAAGGACGGGAAGGGTATTTTTACCTTCTGTGTTGGCCTCATTTCAAAGACAGAATTGAAGGAATTACACACATACTTAATATTTTAATATGAATATTATGTATCAATCTCTTTGTTAAAATCTTAACTAGATGTACATAATTATCAAATCCCGTCACCAGCGGTCCGCGGGCGTAAAAAACACCCATCTGAAATGTGTTAACATATTGATTGCATTAGAGTTTTATTTTCTTGAATTGGATAGCTCTAAATTTTTTGGTGCTTAATTTATTTTAATTTTTTTCTATTTTGATTTGTCTATGAATAGATTTGTTCAAAAGTTTGTAATAATACAGTCACCTGTCACTGTAGATTCGACTTCGAGTCTTCAAATGTTATGTCTGGTCTGTGTTGCTGTACGAGTGCAAGACTCGAACACTGCTTATCAACGTGATGAACAAAATTCTGGCCTTTAAAAAAAATATTTTTATTGAATACTCTGAAAATCAAGGACAATCCAGATATCGAATGAGGCTATCCAGATACGGATGCACAAAGATCAGATCATATCGAATAAAACTTATTTTGTAAATTAATAGTATAGAAGGCCGGGAGACTTATGTGCAATGATTTGCATTTATTCATTACCACGATCTCCATTAAGCTGTCAAAATATCAATGAATTTAATTTCATAAAAAAATTTAATTGGATTTTTCAGCTATTGCTGAACTTGACGACAGAGATGAACCTCCATTGTATGAACCACCACCAGAATACAGCCAAGTTGTTAAACCATCTCGACCACGAAGGAAACATTCAACGCAAAGGTAATGCACCTTCATTCAATATAATTTTTTTTTTAATTTTAAAGGAATAACCGCAATTATACTTTTGCTATTTTAAATTTAGAAAATGTATTTATTTATACTATTTACTTATGTTAGTCTAAGGGAGCCTAAGAATACTTTAAAATCAATAAAACTTACTAATCTTTACAACTGGATTATACAAATCGTAGGATATATTGCATAAATCAATTTATAATGTGAAACAACATTTTAGAATCATTTATCAGCAACATGTGCCAGCATTTTCTATTTTGACGTCCTTGTATGAAGTTTTTTTTTTCTCTTGTTTACTTTTATAAATTGATTAAAAAATATTGGAACAAATATTATTGACATGTTTTCAGACTAATTGAAAGGGATTCTTCCACTCAGAGGCATTGTGAGGATTCATCTTTACCGAGCAGTTCTTTGGTAAGTACTTATTAATTTACTTTTTCTGTCAATAACTAAATCATCAAGGTTTTTCAAATACATAGTATAATAATTAATTCAACAGCAAAATTAAGTTTCCGATTTTATGACAGTGCAAACTAAAGTTTCTTGGTTCATCTATACTTTTATTTTTCTAGGCAACAGACATGAAGAAGCAATATGTAAATTTACCTCCTGAACCAGTCCCAGAAATGCTCAACAGCACTTTGGTCAGAGTTCCGGACACTTCTCCTCCTATGTCTTTGGAAACCACAGGTTATAATGAACAAGATATTGGGTTATCCCTCACTCTCTCCACGTCATCACAGAAAGGTTAGATTTTTGCCTTCCAGAAAAATATTACATAATATGTACATACAGTAATTAAAATTATGTCATGAAAGGCAACAGGCAAATCAGAATGAGAAGTGTTGCTTATGATTTTTTTGTTTATTTATGACCTCCAACTAAAAACCTTAATAACACAGTCCATCTTCCAAAGTCAGACCTGAGATTTATGAGGAAAGACAAAGTGAACGATATAAGCTATTTTATTTTTATTTATTTATTTATTTCATAGATACATAGATACATATTTATTTCATAGATACATTTACTATATGCAATACGGCTCTCTAGACATGGCCTGTGTTGAGCCGAAATACTAACAATGTTAATACAATTTTTTATTATTATTATTTGTTTTTTTGTATTATTAGATTATATGCATTTTATACAAGAGATACAATAATAATTTACAGTATAAAAGTTTTACAATAAAATAATTACACCTGGACTTTAATTAAATCACTTTCTACCCTGTCCCTTCCAATGCGAAGCAACCAACTATACAAGTGTTTGCATAATTCTATGTTTATCTTTGAAGTTCAATCTCCAATATCATGGCAGCGATTTAGTGTGCATAAAAATATGTAATGACAAGTATTGTTTGTTATATATTCGTTAAATAATCTTTGATGAATGGCTACTGAGAAAAAAATATATAAAGATGCAGAAATACCAATAACCTGTATTTTTTTTCAGCTGAAAACACAGCCCAAAATCTTCAATGGATCTCTGCTACATCAAACCACCAAATTTCTGGATTGGCATCACCATCTAATATAAGTGCTCTTTCATTTGATACGCTGTACTCATCAACTGATCAAAATTTTATAACCATTCCGCCTCCAAAACTCATCAAAAGCCATTCGCAAGATAATTTACTACAACTGCGAGCCGATTTTGCAAATAGAATGATGCAGGAAAACTATGATTCGGATTTGAATTCATTTACTGGTCAACCAAGGCCTCTTGGTAAACCTGGACCATGCAGTCAACGTTCTTTAGATGATATAAGTATTTTAGATTACCCCAAAGCACCATTAGAATTTGCAAAAGGTGAGACGAGTGTTGTTGAAAATAACTAATTGATGACTTGTTCAAAATATAATCGCAAACACTATTATAGTAATACAATGACATTATATAGGTGGCATTTTTGTGATCAAATGTGCATTTTGGCTGTGCTGTATGTAAAGATACAATGTACTGATAATGATGTAAAGAATATTGTGAGAGGTTTGTAACTTGATCTTGCAGGGATGAAAAATTACTTGCATGAAAACTTACAGATTTGGTATCGAATTAACTTCACAATGTAAATTTTGAATACCAGTTATTGTTTTTTATTTATTTATATCATGGGGCTCTGGTATCAATAATAATATCTCGTAATTAGGATGCAATCGGTTTATTCAACAGGTCGCTATGACAGTACAAGAACAAGTGTGTGCAGTCTCCTTTGTATCAATCTTATAGGGGTTGGTAACATAAACATTCCCCACGTACATTGCCCTGTGGGCGCTTGGGGTCATAGTTCAAGTTGTTAGAATTATTGCGCCGTAACATATATATATATATATATATATATATATATATATATATATATATATATATATATATATATATATATATATATATATATATATATATATATATATATATATATATATTTTTTTTTAGATTGCCAAGCTTATTGTTATGATGCTATCTTCCAGCTAACCGAAAACAGACTAGTGATAGTGGTTAAAGTTAGTGCATACAGCTGTTTCAAATCAGTCAACAGTATTTTTTCTGTTAATGTAAAAATGGGGATTGTAGTATTTTTTCTGAACTTCAATAATGTGTCGATTCTTTCTAATACCAAGAAATACTTAAATTTAAAAAATATATATTTACATTTATTATCTTTATTTAAACTATTCATAGATTCGGCGTTAACTTTGTGGATTAATTTTTTTTTTTTAAATTTAACACTTGTACAATATAATACCACATAATGAGTTTTATTTCATTACACGACTAGTTTCGAAAACTAACAGACATTTTCATCCACAGGTTTTACTTTTCACCTGTAGATGAAAGTGTCTGTTAGTTTTCAAAACTAGTTGTGTGTAATGATATAAAATTCATTAAGTGGTATTACACAAGTGTTTAAAAAAAAATTAAATCTTTATTTATGATTTAACATACTGTTGTTATTTTACTATTTATTTTAAGATCAGCTAACATTGTTATTTTTTCCATCTCGTATATGATTTCTTAATAAATAAATAAATATATAAAGAACTATGACTGTACATATTTAACTTATTCAATAACCCTTGACCATAACTATAAATAAATCATAAGTCATAAATCAAAAATCGTAAATTTTCAGTTGTGCATGTTTTCGGAATGCCCAGAAAATGTACTATATCCCAGCAAAAGAGGCATATTTTTGACTTAATATTTACCCGCTACAGGGCAGGAAGTGTTGTTTTCGCATTTTGAAGAAAAGGTATTGTTTAATAATTTTTTTAAATATACTAAATATTTTTTAAAATGGAGAAAAAACATTCAGGTTTTACCTAAAAAGATCTGTTGCACAGTAAAAAGTTCAATAAGTGGCTTGATTTTTTTTTACACATTGAATTTTATTTTGAAACATTCTCCTGAAAAATCAAGTTTTTTGATTTATGACGTTCTTGAAAGGAGTGAGCGATATGGGATCAAACGGAGATCGGACACAGCAGTAACAAAAAAGCGCTAAGAGTGTCAGCAATGAAGACTCTAAGGAGCATATCTGGCAAGAGTCTAAGGAATAGAATAAGAAACCTAGGATAAGAGAAATATCCCTGATCAAAGATGTCATTAGGTGGGAAAAGCAACAAAGAGGACAATGGTATGCGCATGAGAGGAGAATGGAACAATCTAGACTCCCCCCCACATTGCATTGCAAGGCCGTTGGCCTTTCCGCAAGGTAGATGACTCCCAGGCAGTGGTCTGCCTGGTCTGGTGGTCCAAAGAGATGGATTGATGCTGGGAATCGACAATGCAGGAGACTAAGCCACAAGGTCTACACCAAGAAGATAAAAACAACCCACTCCTCTCATCCTACAAGTATATAAATCCCCCCCACTCCTCTCATCCTACAAGTATATAAATAGATTCGATTCCTAGTCTAATTCTAATATACGTTTAACCTCGGCTCGTAACGCATGTCTGTATTGAAAACTATAGTGCATGTTGGTCTTCGGGTCGACCAAAAATCGCATGTGTTAGACATTTTGTGTAGTTTTGAGTGTGTAAATGGTGCTATGGTGGTGAAGGGTAGTATTGTTTGCATGCTGTGTTAGTGATTGTCCTGACGAAGAGACGGGTACGTCTCGAAACCGGTAGACGTAAAAATCTCGGTGAGTGGTTATATACTAATTTTATTAACATTTTTGTAAAAAAATAAATAAGTAAAAATGACTAACCACAAAGTAAATGCTTTAAATATTAATAATATTGAGAATATTATAATGGCGAGTACGGCCTTAAAACCAAATCATTATAAAAAACTCACAAAAAAATATAGAATCACTTCCCTAAACATATACTTTTATCAAAAATGTATTAAAAATAACATTTTCCCTCAATTCATTGAGTCTAAATTTGTAACATTCTCAAAATCCTCTAATATCCCACAAAAATCCATCCTCAAATTAAAAATAACGTTGTTGAAAGAAGTTTTAAAAAATGCCTTCAAAATAAGAAATGATACAAAATTAATTTTAAAAGTGTTGCACATGGAACTAACTCATATCCTACATCCCATTGAATGGGATTTATTCGATGATAAAGTAAGACACTTTACATCCATAGAAGCATACAATAAAAAATGCCAATTAGATAAAAAAATTAACGAGTTGATAAATAAAAAAACACTAAAAATAGATCACCCAAAAATACTAAATACGCATAAATTTCATGATCGCGTAGTGAATCTCTCTTCACACACATTCCTACCCGATGAAACTTCATTATTGTCAAAGGGTTTAAAATTCAACTTACAGTACAATATTAAAAATGTTAAACCCGCGTTAGATAATTTAGCTATGGATGTTGAAACAGCATTATTTAAAGAACAAAAGTCCTATCACTATAAATGTGCGGAAAGTTTAAATAATGAAGTAGGCAATTTAAATAATTTGATTATAAAAGATACTAATTTCACCCAAATATCAAACATTAAGACAACATTAAAAAATAAAGAATTAATTCTAACAAAAGCCGATAAAGGCAATTCGATAGTTATTCTAAATAAAAAAGACTATATTTCAAAGGTAGAAAACTTCTTAAACGATGATATTTTTAAAATCCTTCCAAATAACCCAACAAATAAATTCCAAGATAATATAAAAAATGCGATAAAATCATGTAAAAGCGATCTGTTTCCAAATGATAAAATAAAATCACAGTTAGTTCAATCAAATCCTCAAATTCCCAAATTATATGGCTTAATAAAAATTCATAAGGATAATAATCCCATTAGACCGGTTGTGTCCTCTTGTAATTCCCCAGCTTTTAAATTAGCGTCATTTATAACAAATACATCAAATAATTTAAATATTTTCCAAACTAAGTATACAATTAAAAACTCATTAGAACTAATAGACACACTTAAAAACCTGGTACTCCCCAAAAATGCAAAATTAGTGTCGTTCGATGTCGTCAACTTATTTACCAACGTAAATATAGAACAATCAAAAATAATTATAAAAGATATTCTGAATACTTCAGAATTACCTGAAAACATTTCTAATGATTTAAGTCGTCTTTTCAACATTTGTTTAAACCAAAATTACTTTCAATTTAATAATAAAGTTTATAATCAAACCTCAGGCTTAGCAATGGGTTCTCCAATAAGCCCATTAGTTGCGGACATATTTTTAGATAGTATTGAAAATAGTATATTTAAATCTAATAATCAATTAATTAAAAACATATTTTTATGGAAAAGATATGTAGACGATATCTTTTGCATTTGGACAGGAACAGAACGACAACTAACTTCATTTTTAAAATTTATTAACACCTTTAACGATAATATTAAATTTACGCTTGAAATTGAAAAAGACCATAAATTAAATTTCTTAGACTTAACTTTAACAGTACTAAATAACACTATAGACTTTAATATTTTTCGTAAGCCAACTTATACAGATACGGTCATTAATAATAGTTCCAATCATCCAATTTCCCACAAACATTCCGCTTTCCACTCGATGTGATACATCGCTTAGTGAATGTCCCGTTATCCAAATCTAACTTTGACACCGAGCTTAATACGATCAAACAAATTGCGTTAAATAATGGTTATAATGTAGAATTAATTAATTCTCTTTTAAATAAAAAAATTAAACAAAGAACCTTAAAACAGTTTTTATATCCCAAAATAATTAATGATAATAATAATAATAAATGGAGAAGAATAATGTTTATAAATAATATAACGAATAAAGTAACTAAATATTTACCAAAAAATATAAGACCGGCATTTTATACTAATAATAATATTGGGAAAATCCTTTTAAATAATAAAGATAAAAATAATATCCTAGACAATTCTGGTATATACCAATTAACTTGTGATTCTTGTCCTTCGAAATATATTGGTAGAACGTCGCGTAATTTTAATACCAGAATAAAAGAACACATACGATGTCTAAACAATAATAACTTCTCCGAATTTGCCAATCACCTCATAGAATCAAATCACGTCTTCAAAAAAGACACGGGAGTAAAAATATTAAACACTAATAATAAAGGGTTAAAACTAAATAATATGGAGATTTTTTATATTAGGAAAGCACTTAAAAATAGTATTCCTCTAATTAACAACCAAATAAATTTTACATATAGTCCATTGTTTGATTCGACATCGATTAAACACGATTCGTCAATATCCAATTCGAACCCCCCCCCCACTCCTCTCATCCTACAAGTATATAAATAGATTCGATTCCTAGTCTAATTCTAATATACGTTTAACCTCGGCTCGTAACGCATGTCTGTATTGAAAACTATAGTGCATGTTGGTCTTCGGGTCGACCAAAAATCGCATGTGTTAGACATTTTGTGTAGTTTTGAGTGTGTAAATGGTGCTATGGTGGTGAAGGGTAGTATTGTTTGCATGCTGTGTTAGTGATTGTCCTGACGAAGAGACAGGTACGTCTCGAAACTGGTAGACGTAAAAATCTCGGTGAGTGGTTATATACTAATTTTATTAACATTTTTGTAAAAAAATAAATAAGTAAAAACAACCCCTTTCAGTGCTGATTCCACACTGATATTAAGGACCTCATAGATCCCAGTTTCGCTGGGTTTAAATGTAATGTATCTTTTAAAATTATATAAATACTGACACATCATTTCCAAAAAAAATCATACACTTTGGTCTGGAGTATAATAAATATTTGGAGTATAAACTAAATAGTTTGAGCAAATTTATAAGCATAACCACCATTGGGGTCGATCGCCTTAGCTTGGACATGATAGTGTTGTCAATGCTCCAAAATGACAATACGTGGCGGGCATGGGACGCCTTTGCCTCAACCGTGATCGGACTGAAGGAGGATGCCGAGCGTGAGAGGAGGAGGCGGAACATGACCGCACAAGTAGATGTAGATCAGTAGACATGACAATGCCACACTCTGAAGTAATGCCTAACGGCGGTTCCGGAGTGTGGTAGATGCTCGCACGGGAGAGGTTTTTAGTGGGTAGGCCCTCAGCAGGGAGATTTCCACACTGCCAGTCTTGTGACCCGGATGTCACCTGGCGTCTTATAAAAGATTTTCCTCTTCCCACGCAAAACAAAAAAAAAAAAAAAAGTTTGAGCAAATTTGTAAAAATGAAACAATTGTTACTTAACTAGCCTCAATATTTTGGCAGGAAACCATTTTTTTAAAGAAGTAAACAGATTGAGCTATGATTACCAATATTGCCACTATTAAGCATCTACCTAGGGAGTGGAAATTTTTAGGTTGGTGCCTCAGTGTTGCCAACAGAACATTGATAGTTCTTCAAGAAATCCATCAGTTAAATTGGTGGGGGCCACTATCGCTGTTTAAAGAAACCAAAATTAATGTAAAAGTAAAAGTACATAAAAATAATCTTAACCATGCAAAAAATTCAGTAATGCATGAAAATTTTTTTTTTACAATATAATACAAATAATTTTGTCAAACATACTAGAAATAAATACCCACACCTTTCACAGACTTTGAAATGAAGTAGGTACTTTTAAACTTAACACATAATGGCCGAAAATTATTTACTAGGAGGTTGCTATTCTCGGTTCTAATTTCTTGAATTAAAACTTTTAAAAAAACTATGCACAACAAAAATAAATTAATTATTTCTATTTAATTTATTATAATTATAATAAAACACAAATTTGGTTCCAATAAAATAAATTTATTTGTAATTTTTACTTACTATTCATTAATCAAATACATTAATAGATCAGTGTCAAGAAAACCACACTAATAATAAAAATACATACTCAAATACACAACATCAAAATACAATATGTATACATAATTTTTGTATTCTTTTTAATCTCAAAAGTGATTATAAAATATGTAATAGCCATACAGTTAGCCTTTTACAATTAAAAATAAAAAAAAAGTCACCTTATACACCCTTCTCTTCAATTCTGTATAGATAAAAAAAGGAAGTGCTCTTTTTACAATGCACTTAAACATGAAATATGTATTGTACGTACATTGGAATGTGTTGTAAATAATAAACTACAAATGCAGTAAACGCCTTATTTTAAGAAATAATAATGCAATATAGAATAATATTTATTCAAAGGGTGACGAAAGATAGATAGGGTCCGTAATGTCTAAGCAACGTGACCAGAAAATCAAGTTTTAAGTAACAACTGAATATTTTGTATAATAAAAATTTTCACTTTGCTGTAATCTTTGCTTTAAATTGATTTTCTTGTCTCTTCATTTTGACAAGTCATTATGAAAAACAATAATTGCTAATATTTCAAACAAAGTAGAATAAATGCTTAATAAAAGGAATAAACTCTTATTCATTAAAAATAAATCAAAATTAAAACTTTTAAATGTGCTTTAAAGCATAAAAAACTGATAATAATAAACATACATTATAATCAGATGATGATAAGGCAGATGCCTCTGTAGTGCTGTGATTAGCACGTTTAGGAACCATGGCTAAAGGTTCGATGATATCAGAATTAGCACTAACTATTATACTGTTTAGTTTATGCCAAGTACCTGGCGGACAATACAATCAGTAGAATTTTTGTAATTACGGTTCTCAGATAAAAATGAAGATTTTTATTTGAAAAAACATGAACTCAAATATGAAAATATTAACCAAAGACAAAATTTTAAGGTAGACTTGCAACTAACCAGCCTTACAACCGGACATGTAACCAGCCTTAAATAAACTTTGTAATGTTGTTCCCGCCACAGCTCTCTGAGTAGGTTACTAGTACTAGACCTCAATGCATACACCACATAACAAAAATTCATAAACAGTTTAATTATTACTTTGATCTGTCGAGTATTAAATTTGAATAAGTGAACCAGCTGCGTATTTAATAATAGGATTAGTGATATATGTATTATGATTAAACATATACATAGCCGAGGATTAATATTACAACAAAACCTCTCTGGAATAGCTGAAAATCACATCGGAAACGTCACAATATATATTTTAGGTATATAAAGGTCTTAGAATTCATAATATATATGAAGACGCAGACAAACAGCTTTTTTTATACCGGGTATATCTAGAAACTACACTATTCAAATAAAATCTATACACGGGCAATGAAAAAATACCCACAAATCAGGTAAAATTTATACTTATATATTCTAATAGTTGTGAGACCAGGTTATTTCCATTAATTTGTGTGTGAACTTAATTTTTGGATTTTATTATTATCTCGATGGCAGTAACAAAAGTAATTTTGTTATTTTTACATTTAAGTATAAGTTTTTCAATGAGCAAAAAAAAGGATTGCCTTCGGCATCTCGCATTATATTTATTTTATGTTTTAGTAATGGCACTAATAAAAAATCAGTCAAATACATATAGAAATACACAGTTTGTTAATTGAATATTAGTATGTATGTATTATACTTTGCAACACTTTTAACTTTTAACCCTTATCCGCACCCAATTGTGCATAGGGCACTGCATCATATTGACGCAGTGTTATCTTGATCGTTACTTACATGAAGGCAAGGTGATCCCTCCTGCGCTTCAGGAACCAGTCCAGGGTAATATTAAATAAATATTAGGGTGTAAAGTCACTAATATCTATTCTCATCCCCGATGGGAATTGAACCCGGGACTTCCAGCACGGTAGCTAAACACGCTGACCATTACAACACGGAGGCGGACTCTTAACACTTGGGAGAAGTAAACATAGCTATCTCTAGACCAAAACCATCCCCTTAACTATAGACTAGTGTCGTTCAAATGGAAATTTCGTAAATTCGGTAAAAGTTTTATTTTATATAAAATTTCATTTTTTTGTATATACAAAGACTAGCAACGAAAATATTTTAATTTTATCATTTCATAGTGCTTTTTTTTTTAAACATATATGACCGTTAAAGAATATAATTTAATAACTTGATCTTTTGACCTTACTACAATGAAAAAATTGGATAATTTAAGTTCTTTTAATAATTATGAAACATTACGGTTTCTTACCTGAATTTGTGACTGTAAATAAATTCATTTAATACGGACAAAAAACACACTGAATTTATAGACAAAATACAAATTGTAAACCAGTGTGAGGTTGATTATATTTTATTTATCTTCTTTTTTGTATAATAATAAATTTATATATGAGTAGAAACATCAGTTATTATAGAAATACGCTGGGTATTTATTATTTTTGCAAAAACTGCAAAATATTTATTTAATAACAGTTTATAGTATTTTTTTTTTCAATTTATGGTATAACTTTAAGTGGGCAATAATTCCATATTGGTTTTAAATTTTATATTACGCCCAGTTACAAATATTTTTAGATGTAACATTGCAACACTGTATATAAATATATATGTTTCTAATGTTATATAAAACAGATAATATTCAATCATTTTGTAATTATGCAAGAACTGTTGCATTATAGAGTTTGACTGGTCAACAATATTATTCTTTAATTGAAAACATGTATGAAGAACAGAAGAGTTATTGGCGTTACCCCAATTATTGGCCTAATATTAAACACATATATGTATTAAGCTTTCATATATAAAGTAGGTATCCCATTTTCATGCTATGAATATTCTGCTGTGATGACATACATTTCTAGCAATACTAGCAATGCTAGTAATGATGTATATACATATGGGATGAATTATTGGGTGTTTTATTTCCTGATCGCGTAATATATTTTTTACTAATTTATCGCTTTGAATCAGAGTTGAAAACAGGTAACTATGCCATGTTTTAACAATAAAAAAATTAATCCAAATATGTCAACTGTTATACCTGTAGGCTAATAACTCTGATGTTTACCATACATAATACTGTGTTGTTTTAATAAACATACATCTATTACTATAAAAATTCAATGCTTTTCTACTGACAACAATGATTGGGGGACCAGAAATAGTAATACATACGTAATATAACCACCAAAAGGGAACAAATAAAAAATTATGTTTTAATTGTTATATAACAAATCACAAACCAAACAATATTTTACCATGGCCACTAAATTCAGCACCTCCAAAGATGAATGACCATAAAACGTACTTCAATAGTTTTAGATATAAATTTTGTTTTTAAAAATAAATAATAATATTAAAGTAATAGTACCAATTAACGGTCGCTTGCATAGTATTAGTAATAATGAAGGATACACATTTTGCGAATAACTTTGAAACAAAAGGGTCAATAAAAAGTTTATACGGCTGGAGTGTGGTCCATGGAGGTTTTCAACAAATTGGTTGCCATCCTGGAAAAAAACAAATATTCCATTTAGAAATTATTTCCAACTGATTAAATCAAATATGATAAGAATTTAAAATCACTATAATATAAGTGGAGGATTTAAAAAAATTTAATAAATGACACTTTGTCACATTCTCGTTTAGGAAATGATAACTGCCACAAGTCAAATTACACTGTGTAACCTGATAACATCAAAAAATGCATATTACAGTATGGAGAGTTATTTGGTTACAATAATTATAATGTATACAATGACAGGAAAGGATACACTATAACCAATGCCTTGTTGCATTAAGAAGTGTGACTAATATACAATCCGTTGGTGAAATATGTTGCTATTAGTCACTCTCAATGCCTTAGTCACATTTATTATTCAATCCATTAAGTATTTAAAGTTGTATTTTAACCTGTCTGGGTGTGAGTTTCTCCGGACAAAACTGTATCTGAGGAGTGAATTTGTTTTTGTGTTTTTTTTTTACTTTTAAATTTTTATATTATAGTCGATGCTATAAGCAACATGTTTTCTTGAATAAACAAAGATATTTACCCCAGTAAACATGATTTATATCAAAATTATCCAAATACCGATAAATCATGTTTTTAACATGTTTTGATATAAATCGTGTCATAAATCATATTTTGTATCGGCCGTACATGTACGTCCAAACTCCTTTGAGAAAAGTTTGGTATGGCCGTACATGTACGGCCATACTCCCGGACAGGTTAAAAAGAAAATATGTTTGCAATTCTGCAGCATGTAACACTCAAAGCAACTTGATAATTTAAAATATATAACAATTGCATTGCAGCCTGAATCTAAAGTGCTTAATTATAAACAAAAAAAAATTAAAACAATGTGAATAACATCATTACTTTATACCTACTATTGCCACTGTCTGTTATCATATTTACATAGATAAGAAAGTACAAAACAAAGTACGCTTAAAATGATAATTAAAGCAATTAAATTATGATTCATTCATTCTTTCTGCTCACAAGAAATTCAATGTTCGATTCTTGTAGCTCCATCGAATTAAAAATAAAAGGAAAAATATATGTTAAAACATAAGTAAATTTCATATTTTGTTAAGACATAAATCAATTATGTCTAAAAAAAATATGTATAAGTAAAATAATAATAAAATAATAAAACCCTTATCCGCACCCCAATGGTGCATAGAGCACTGTGTCTTATAAACGCAGTGTTATCATGATCGTTTTACTTATGAAGGAAAGGTGATCAGCCCTCCGCTTCAGGTACCAGTCCATGGTAATACTGAATAAATATTACAGTGAAAAAATTACTTATATTTATTTTTACCCCCCTTGGGAATCGAACCCGGGACCTCCAGAACGGTAGCCGAGCGTGCTGACCATTACACTACGGAGGCGGACAAGTAAAATACCACATCAAAACTAATTATTCAAGTGATAATTCCAAATGGAAACACTACACTATTCAGGGTCAGGTTTCAGATACCAGACTGTCAACAGTATCATAAATATTGAAGCTGTATTGCTGTAGTCAAATTTCATAAACATTAGATGCTAAATTGTGTGATGTTGGTGGTCTTGAGTGTTATAATAAGCTTTTTATCTTACAGTGCTGGTGCTTATACATATTTTAAATCATCATTTAATGTTTAAATTTGATAAACTATGAGAGTATAATAATTTTTATATTTCATGAATAAAATTTCAAATAACAATATATCACTCACTCCTTTCAACAAAGTCATATTTCAAAAATTGTCAATTTTCAGTTGTGCAAGTTTTCGGAATGCCCAGAAAATGTACTTTATCCCAGCAAAAGCGACATTTTAAACTTAATATTTACCAGCTACAGGGCAGAAAGTGTTGTTTTTGCATTTTGAAGAAAAGGTATTGTTTAATTATTTTTTTTAAATATACTAAATATTTATCAAATGGAGAAAAAACATTCAGGTTTTACCTAAAAAGATCAGTTGCATAGTAAAAAGTTCAATAAGTGGCTTGATATTTATTTTTAATACATTTGATTATATTTTTAAAATTTAAAAACGATTTCCTGAAAAATCTAGTTTTTTTATATATGACGTTGTTAAAAGGAGTGAACGATATGCATGTGACAATATGTCTCTTACCGTACCTAGTAGTATGGTGAATACTACACGGAAACTTTTATCACAAAATATTAAATATTTTCGAAGGTATGACGATTTATACACAAGTGTATAATTTTCAAAAAATATGTTAAAAACACTCGCTCCTCGCACTAATTACCGTACAGATCCGCCCGACAACAATGTGTTAATACAGAATGAATCAACCAAACAATTTTTAACAATCAAATAACACTATTTTTTTGTATTATAGATTCATTTTACTCAGGGGATGGGGAATGGAGAAATTACAAACAGTTGGACAATTTGGGTAATGGATACGTTCTAGCATACACAATAAAATGATGAAACTTACTTCTTGATCATGTGCTTGTAAATGCTGACAGGAATAATGGTAACGGTCATGACAGTATCCGCCTCCTCGATAATCTTCACTATCTCCTTATCTTTCAATCCCACAACATTTTGTCCATTTACTTCGACCAATTGATGGTCGATGAGCAAACCATTCCTCGCAGCGGAGGAGTCTTTTACAAGACCCGTTATTTGTCCATCTTTGAAATGGAATCCAATATGTCCAACAGAATCCTTGTGCAGAGTCAACGTGCGCTCAAAAGGCCTGAAAAGATTAGATATTACTTACTATACACCCAGTAATTGAAATAAAATCAATACAATTCCACCTACGGTAATTAGTGCACGGGACACTGAATACAGATTTATCAAGTCTCTAGATCATCAATAAAACTAAGGTACGGTGATCAGTCATACACTATAAGCACAAATGTGGGGTACCATTCTAAATAATTATAATGAAAAAACATTAGTTTTATCATAATAACCCATTCAGTAACCAAGATCAAAACCTTTTGTCTTGCAAAAGTGTTGACGATTACACTACAAAGACAAAAGTAATACAAATGAATACATACGTAATTATTATTTAAATATGAATTATTTTTTAACGATTGCCATAAATTTTGACACAATAATGAACACATAATGTAAATATCATACTGATTTTAGAAATAGAAGTAATATATATACTTTTATATTTTATCATAAATTCTAAGCAATTAGATATGTTTCCATTTTAACAAATTTAAGGGTTAACAAAATTAAACATTTAGAATTTTTAATATGGTACAATGACAGATAGAGCTCTAATTTATATTTATATAGATTTACGCTTTTGCTCACCTATCTCGGATGGAGAGTCGAATTCCATTAACCGGCGCCTGCTTCAAAATCTTGTGGGCTTCATCCATTGTCATCCCAGCGGCCGATTTGTCATTAATTTCCAGGACCTGATCTCCGAAGCGCAGTCCCGCCATAGCTGCCACGCTCCCCTTCATCACGAGACACACAAACAGCCCGTTGCTGACAGCGCGCAGTCTCAGTCCTATTTTGCCGTTGCCGTCTTTGCAGAGGACCACCTGACGTATGCCCTGCGTCACAAATGACTTCTGCACAGCCATGGAGTTTCCAGTCAACGGCGCCACCATGTTTCCCAACACATTCGGAGTCGGATAATTACTAGCCTGAAAAATAGTACAAGTAGTTCAGTATTATTGCAAGCTAATGAAGAAATACATTTGTAACAAATAATTTATGATGATATTAATTTTAGACTTCTCATCAAACATGAAGAAGAATATGGAAGTCATATTCTTCTTCATCTTTGATGAGATGTCAAAAAATAATATGAAAATAACTCCTGTAATTGGAGATAATCCAGATTTTGTGAACAAGTATTTGGACACACTCAAAATGTTGTAAATTTATGATGTGTTATGAGAATAAAAGAGCAAATATGCAAAATCTTTACAAAAAATAGTCAGAAAATTGCAAATGAAAAAACTGCAGCAGACTTAAAACACATTTATGTTACTTTAGACAGTCTATGATGTGAAAATAAAATAAAATAAAACTATGGGTTTCTAGCCAAGTGGAATGGCTGCAAAATAAAAATATTTACAGGAGATAAAATGACTAGCAAAATAATAACAATAAAACAAAATACAAGCACTCTTAGCCTGCAAGACAGGGTTTTTGAAGTTTCCCTAATTTAAACACTTAATACCCTCTATAGATAACACTGATAATAATTTTTTTTTAAACAACAATAAAATAAAAAATTTGCAATAAAAAAAATCTTGAAAATATAACTGAAGAAAAGAAATGTGCATTTCATGAAATTACAATTTTGGGTGACATATCGCTCACTCCTTTCAAGAACGTCATAAATCAAAAATCGACAATTTTCAGTTGTGCATGTTTTCGGAATGCCCAGAAATTGTACTTTATCCCAGCAAAAGAGGCATATTTTTAACTTGATATTTACCCGCTACAGGGTAGAAAGTGTTGTTATTGCATTTTGAAGAAAAGGTATTGTATAATTTTTTTTTAAAAAATTCTAAATATTTTTCAAATGGAGAAAAAACTTACAAGTTTTACGTAAAAAGATCTGTTGCACAGTAAAAAGTTCAATAAGTTGCTTGATATTGCTTTTTAATACATTGTATTATATTTTAAACTTTAAAAACGATCTCCTGAAAAATCAAGTTTTTTGATTTATGACGTTCTTGAAAGGAGTGAGCGATATATACAAATAAATACCACAAATTAGAAGTTTGAGTAAAAAATGTAATCCTTTTATCAACTATTCCAAAGATGACTGTTTAATCGGTTTAACTGTTTACTTCATCATAAAAAGTTAGTGTTCGATATAGAGACGAACTGTTAAAATCTTATACGTAATAAAAAAAAATTATATGAACTAACACAAACAGGAATTTTGGTTTAACCTTACACTGCTGAATGTTTTAATGAAGACGTCCCGGATTTCAAACAAAATCGAGGTGTCGGTTTACTTCTCAGTAAAAATTTAATTTGATCATTGATGACAAAAAAAGTGTAAAGATAAAGTGTGAAGGATTATTTATGATAATTACTTGGTCATTTGTTTCACTGTATTGGGGGCATTCCAGTGTCCCGGTTGAACATTTCAGAAATCTGGCAAGCCTAATTTTTATTTTTTTTTCTTTATTATATTATTATATTCTTTTGCATTTCACAATATATTAAAATTACAAGTATGTACAAAAATATATAAAATATTAATACAAAAAAAGATCCCACAATGGCATGGCCTGTGGATGGGTATACATTATATTTTAGGTTATAATAAGGGCACTGGCCTATAATAATATGGCAAGAATACAATAGATATTATCAGAAATAAAACTACAAATATTTGATTTTAACAGAAAACAAAAAATCAAAAATATGAAAATGAAAAAAGTTAGCAAATATCGCTCACTCCTTTCAACGTCATACATATATCAAAAATCGTCAATTTACAGCTGTGCATGTTTTCGGAATGCCCAGAAAATGTACTATCCCCAGCAAAAGCGGCATATTTTTAACTTAATAATTACCCGCTACAGCTACGCTTAAACTTTAAAAACGATCTACTGAAAAATCAAGTTTTTTTATATATGACGTGTTGAAAGAAGTGAGCGATATGTACTATGTAAGTTGTATGCTTAAAAGAAGAAGGTACCTAGATTATAATTATAAAATACATACGGGAACTATAGCAGTGGACCCTGCAATCTGCGAGTACTCGGGCATGTTGATAGCGATCATCTCCGGAGACAGCTCCAGTCCCATGTACTCAGATAGTGCAGGGTACATGACTCCTGTCCTCCCGCCCGCCCCGATGGCCGGATGATTCGCAGACTGTACCGCATAGTTCACTTGTGCCTGGACCATGTGATCCACCTTCATATCTTCCAGTGATGGGTAAAGAGCCATTCTGTAGCTATAATAACAAATAGCTTAATTTGGCAAGAAAAAAGTTGCAGCTGATATGTGTGAAGCACAAAAAGGAAAATAAAGAAATAAAATGTGTAAATGAAGCCATCGGCCACTAATCAAGATAGCACTGGATCAATTTAATGATCCCTATCCACATGGGCGTGGATTGAAAAATAAGGGGCATTACAGGTTTTTTTTTAGCAAAATGGTAAATGACTAAATCATTGCACATTTTTTTTTTAACATTCTCAGAAAATTATAATTAATATTGATTCATATAATCGATTAATGATTTATTCAAACAAAATATTCTAGAAATGTCAATAAAAAATTCTTTTCTGTGCTAACTATTATTAACATCGTTTGAGCTAGGTGACTCATTAATTTAGAACAGTGATATGGAATTCCCAAGATTAGTAGACAATGCTTCTAATAAAACAAGTAAAATAAAACTTACTTGGCCTTTATGGTAATAGGGCACTAATAAATATGATAGATAAGTCTCAACAGTTTTTTTTTTCTTTCAGTACGCACTACTCACAAACAAGATAGAATAAGCAAACAGTAAAACGATACCGAAGAAGAACTGAACGGCAGAAACGCAGACCAAAAATACACGCACAGACCAACACAAACTGATTCAGATATCAAACATCAAACTGCAAATTACTCGCACAAAAAATAGATAAACATTTCTTCACATAAACACCTACAGGTATTGCCAGGATTAAAAAAATCTTATAAGTTACCTACTTATATTATGATTCAGTTCGTTCAGTTGGTATTTTATGTTATTCGTATCTGATTGTATTTGTAGGTATTTTCTGGTAGGTATATGATATTTGGTGGTTATGTTTTGACATTCCGGACAATACAAATTAATTTAAAATTTATGTTCCAGACATTCGTATTCGTCAATGTCGGTGGCCGGTGACGGCGAATTGTTTAGTTTTCCGGTGTGTCAGTCTATTAAATACTTGTTCGAATTACTATGCCCCTAAATATTACCGGAAGTTTTACGCTAATATTATTATAAAGAACTCACAGCCGGTGTAATGTCATTTCCGAATAACAATAATTATCATCAATTTTCTCGAGAGTACAGCTATCTACAACTACCGAATCAAAGGAATGAGAGCTATTTTGATCGGAGCGGGGCATCCGGCAGCCAGAATCGCTCTGATGGAGAGATCTCAAGGCCCTTCAGGGGCAGGGGGAGAGGCAGGGGCAGGGGTAGGGGCAGGGGCAGGGGCGGGGGCGGAGGCATGCAAAGGGGCATGGGCAAACAAACTGACCGGAGTCGGAACTATAAAGAAAAACAAAGTCACCCACCACACGATAAACCAAAACAAAGTCACCCACCGCACGATAAACCGAGGCAAAGTCACCCACCACATCTAGAGGGGAGAGAAATTGGTTTATATTATAAGAACCTAAAAAAGAAAAAGAAAATTCCGCAGGTGGTAAGTACCAAGCAACTTATTATGAAGGAAAATGAGAATCTTTAACAAATTATAATCTGTAAGCCCTTATTAACCCTTATTTTCATCAATAGTATGGAAAACACCATACCAAATGAATGCAGCGTTTTTTTTTACAATTCAAACCCTTATCCGCACCCCAATGGTGCATAGGGCACTGCATCATATAAATGCAGTGTTATCTTTGATCATTAACACATGAAGGAAAGGTGATCAGCCCTCCGCTTCAGGTACCAGTCCAGGGTAATATTGAATAAATATTATAGTGAAAAAATCACTTATATTCATTTATGTTATGACCCTCCCTGGGAATCGAACCCGGGACCTCCAGTGCGGTAGTCGAACGTGCTGACCATTACACTACGGAGGCGGACAAAATTCAGCGTTTACTTGATCATTAATCTAGTAAAGGCAAGGTAATCAGTACTGCGCTTTGAATTCATAGTCCAGGGTAATAGTAAAGTGAAGAATTTTTTTGTCTAATTTCACTTATTTTATGATTCAAATATCCACTGGCTAGTGTTAAAACAATGTATCGCCAATGCATGATGTTCAGCATAGGTCGTTTCCACATTTACAAATTGATATTCAACATTATTAGAAGAAAAAAAATTAAATAACTTTTCTTTCTGATCTTAACTGCATGCAATGGTGCATAGAGCCCTAAATTGATTTGATCCAGTGTTAAGCTCATCTTTAATTTTGTACTTAAAAGTAATTTAATCAGTTTTGCATTATAGGTGCCAGTCCAGGGTAGTATTATTAATTTATGATATTTTGTAATGATTATTTGAAAAAAATATTGCTTAAATTTTGTTTTTGAACTCTACAATGAATAGAAACTGAACAAGTAGACAAATTCAAATATCCAAATGAATAATTCATTAGGATAAATAATGTTTCAAGTCAGTTCAAACAGGTCAGATTGTAATATCCAAGTGAATAATTAATTTGGTTTATTGAATATATCAAGTCAATGCAAATTAGTTAGTAATATCCAAATGAATAATTCATTTGGTTAGTTGAATACATTAAGTCAATGCAAATTAGATAGTAATATCCAAATGAATAATTCATTAGGTTAATTGAATATATCTAGTCAATGCAAATGAGTTAGTAATATCCAAATGAATAATTCATTCGGTTAATTGAATATATAAAGTCAATGCAAATTAGTTAGTAATATCCAAATGAATAATTCATTTGGTTAAATGAATATATAAAGTCAATGCAAATTAGTTAGTAATATCCAAATGAATAATTCATTTGGTTAAATGAATATATAAATTCAATGCAAATTTGTTAGTAACATGTAAATGAAAAATTAATTTCGTTAATTGAATATATCAAGTCAATGCAAATGAGTTCGTAATATTCAAATAAATAATTCATTTGGTTAAATGTATATATCAAGGCAATGCAAATTAGTTAGTAATATCGAAATGAATAATTAATTTGGTTAAATGAATATTATTAGTAGCATAAATATAAATCCATTTTTATTTAATTTTTACTGAGTAAATACGACTACTTTCTGCTTAATAAATTAATGAAATTAAATATAAATCATTTGAATAAAAATAAATTAGTGAATAAATAATTTGAGACGTACCCGTCTCTTCGTCAGGACAATCACTACCACAGCATGCAAACAATACTACCCTTCAATACCATAGCACTATTTACACATGCATGTTTGACCTCGGTTCTTAATGCATATTTTGTGCTGCAACCCCTATTGCATGTTGGTTTTCGGGTTGACCAAAATCGCATGTGTTAAACATTTTGTGTAGTTTTAAGTGTGTAAATAGTGCTATGGTATTGAAGGGTAGTATTGTTTGCATGCTGTGGTAGTGATTGTCCTAACGAAGAGACGGGTACGTCTCGAAACCGGTAGACATAAAAATCTCAGTGAGTGGTTATATACTAATATTACCTACATTTTTGTAAAAAAATAAATAAGTAAAAATGACTGACCACAAAGTAAATGCTTTAAATATAAATAATATTGAGAATAAAATAATTTGAATTCTTCTGTAACTATTTTCAGAGGTTACTTCAGCCAGCGGAAGAGAGTCTCCAAAAGATAAAGAACTTATTGGATTCCATCGGTCAGAATGCCAGTGATGATGTTCCCATACCGACTGCGGAGGAAACGCGGTTCAAAAAAGATTATATCGACATTACAACTGTCTCTTTTATTGACAAACTGAACCAATGTCTAAATAACGGTCCGCAGTTCTCCGTGCCTTCTGACCTGAATGCCGAGCTTCACGCGGAACATTTGGAGAAAATTGAAGACCAGAAATATATTAGTATGTTAGAGATTCGGAAGAAATTGCCAACATATCAGAAACGAGGTGAAATTTTGAAAAGCATTAGAGAAAATCAAGTGGTGGTTATCAGTGGTGATACCGGCTGTGGAAAAACTACACAGGTAAATGGTTGTTTTTTTATTCTTCTTTTATCTCATGTATATTGGTCTGCCGCAACAAATGACACGTCTTTCGCCACTCTGATCTATTTTTCAAAACCCTCTTCAGCTCCTCATACGTCAAATAACCTACGTCCTCGTATATGTCGCGAGATATTCGCGGCGTGGGCATCCACTGGCGTTTGTTACTCAATTTGACTACCATAGAACGGGGCTACTTGAACTTTGATGTGTTACTTGAGCCCAGTACAAAAAAAATCTGTATTTGGTATACAATAATGAACGTATCGACATGATTCATTGTTTCCCTGACAGGTGACATTTATTGTTACGATACTTCGATCGATACCACGATGTAAATATTTATTTGTACTGGGCTCAAGTAACACATCAAAGTTCAAGTAGCCCCGTTCTACGGTACTCATTTTGCAAGCAGGAAAAAAATATTTTAAATTTTCCTTTTTGAGTAGAATTTTACTTTCAATATTCCTGACCACGTCCAAGTAATTGAACTACTTGATCATGCTAAATTTTCCTCGGGCTTTTTTGCTCCCATTTCCAACTATATTAACCTTATAATTTTTTTTACCATTCTTTCCCCTCCGCCTCTGCGGTGTAATGGGTAACATGTTTTGCTACCGTGCTGGAGATCTCGGATACAAAATTAAAATATTAGTGATTTTACACTCTAATATTTATTCAATATTATCTTAGACTGGTCCCTGAAGCGCAAGAGTGATCACCTTGCCTTCCTGTAATTATCAATCAAGATAACAGTATCGTCAATGCGATGCAGTGCCCTATTCACCATTGGGTGCGGATAAGAGTTAGAAGAAGAATTCTTACCTCACTCATTCCTTCCACATATCGAACCATCGCAATACAGGTCAGGTTAGGAGACAAAATAATCGGCGGGTATGTATGAGGAGTTGCATGAAAACATGAAAGAAGCGAAGAATGTTTGCAAAGACAGAGTGGTGTGGGGTTCTATTCCTTCCTACTCCTGGGGAGAAGCGTCGTGACGGTTACTTAGTTATATAGAAGAATATCAGGCTCATATCGTCGTGTCTGACGTAAAGTGCTCTAACTACATTTTTGTCAATTTTGAAATATTTGGTGTATGTTATCAAATGACCGTTATCTACAAATTTAAACAAACAAAAAAAATATAAAAAATAAATTACGCCTAGTTTTCAGGCATATAAGACGCTATCTACATCGAATTTTCGAAATGAACTGAACTCCTAAAACGCTAACTACTTAATTTTGACAAAGCATGGTTTTAAACGATTTAATACATTATTTTATCGTGTTTTTGAATGAATAATACTAGTTTATAATTTCAGATATAACCGTTAATTAATAAAAAAAGAATACGTTGAAAAAAAAGAAAAAAAAAAAAAAAGGAAAAAATCTTCTAAGCTGTAAAGTAACAGATTTGCAGATAGAGTACTTTACGTAGGGGCCGTCGATAAAATAGTTGTACCTTCACAGGTGGGGCAGCTAATCCTGGAGGAGGCCATGTCGCGTCAGCAGGGCGCCGGGGTGCGCATAGTGGTGACGCAGCCGCGCCGCATCGCCGCGACCAGCGTGGCAGCGCGCATCGCCGCCGAGCGCGCGGAGCCGCTGGGCAGGAGCGTGGGCTACTGCGTGCGCCTGGACAGCGTGGCGGCGCGACTGCACGGCTCCCTGGAGGTGGTCACGGCCGGCGTGGTGCTGCAGCGCCTGCAGCAGGACCCGGCGTTGCTCTCCGTCTCCCACCTGCTGCTAGACGAGGTGCACGAGAGGGACACCACTTGTGACCTTCTGCTCGGGATCGTCAAACTGGTATTTTTTTTTTAATACATTTATTTAAATCACAATTTATACATACTTAGAACATTTTTTTTTGCAGAGACCCACCAAGCCACCTTGTGTGTCTTGTCGGTGGAATTCTTTTTTTAATACATTTTTTATTGTTTTTAACGATTTTAACCTAATATAGACACAGAAAAGAGAAAACAATTAAGAATATAAACATTTTACAATTTTCATAAAATTAACTCTTGATCATTTACCCATTCCTTTATTTTGCCTTTGTTCCATATTTTATTTTGACCTCTAACATCCGTCGGTAACAAATTAAAAATGTTCGGAATGATATATTGCAGTGTTCGACTCCCATATTTACTGTTAATTCTTGGGACTATCAAACCTTCGTTGTGTGTAAATCGTGTATCATGGTTGTGTACTAAAGGATTTCGATATTTTTGTCTAGTTTGTTGTTCAACGATGATACTCATCCACAATATTCCACGTACCGGCAGTACATTTATTATTTATAGATTTGGCGTTTAATTTGTACACCAGCTTATTAGCTAAGCTCTTAAAGTGACTTTTAGACATTATACCGCAACAAAGCTCCGCTTAAATTTTTTTTTAAAACATGTGCTCCGCCAAGAAGTATCGATTTGAATAAAAATAAAAACGTAATTGTCATTTTTAAATCTTCGTACTAAATTCAAAACTTACCTTATAATTATTAAAGGCAGTGCAAAAATGTTTTTTGCACTGCCCATACAGACTCATTTGAAAACAAAATATTTGACTTGTAGATCTCCATTTTAATTTATGTATTTTAATAAATGTTAAATCAAACACTGATTTTTTGAGTCTACTAAGTTTTATTTTATTATTTAAAAAACACATAAAAATCTATTTGGTCACAATTGTTTCGCCTAGTTATGGCATTTTTAAACATTCATTTAAAAATGCCATTACTAGGCGAAACAATTTTTCACAAAATTGATATTTATGTGTTTTTTTTAACAATAAAATACAACTTTATAGACTCAAAAAATCAGTGTTTGATTTGACATTCAATACATAAGATAGATGATGACTAGGCTTCTTTATTTAATTTGCGTAAATTTGTAGATTCTTGCAAAGCGCCGAGATCTGAAGTTGGTGCTTATGAGCGCTACGATGGACGCGGAACGTTTCTGTCAGTTCTTCGGCGGCTGTCCTCTGTTGCACATACCGGGGGTCATGTTCCCCATACGGGAGTACTACCTGGAGGACGTGCTGGAGATTACGGGCTTCAGTGATTGGCACAGGGCTTCGTCTCTACGCTACCGCGAGGCGGAGCTGGCGCGCTTGAAACACGAGATGTTCGTGGGCCCGCTGGTGGCAGAACTGCACGCCTCGGGGCTCTACTGCCGGCAGACCCTGGACAGCCTGATGCTGCCTGACAGTGAATTCCTCAACGTGGATCTAGTGGCGGCCACAGTGCGCACGCTGTGCCGCACGCGTCCGCCAGGGGCCATTCTCGTATTCCTGCCAGGGATGGTGGAGATCTCACGCGTGTGCAAGCTGCTCCAAGATCCGGAAGAACCCCTCCCGCCCCACCTGCTACTTCCTCTGCATTCGCACCTTAATGCCATGGACCAGAATGCCATATTCGCCCATCCGCCTAATGGTTACTTCTTGATTTAAATTTATTTATTTATAATCAAAGAGAAATATTTGTGCTTCTATTATTTACAAAAAACTTCAATTTCGTATTATTTCTGTGAGCGTAAGCGGCTCATTATTAGAAACAGGTATCAAATTGTGGTAGAGTGGGTTCGAACCGAGACACTCTGACTCAAGAATCCACGGCACTAACCACGGGACCACAACCCGACACTTCACAGCATGGACCCGATATTTTATTAGGACATCTATAAAATCTATTGGGAAAATATATCATCAGTAGATGAGATGATCTTAACATGTATATTGTGAGTTTACCGGTTGAAAAAAGGGTATTTTGAAAAGTTTAGTTTAAACATTAATCAATTTAGGGTCTGCGGTTGTTTTCCTTTAAACGTATTTATGTATTTTTTTTTTCTTTTCTGATGTTTTAGTATCTCTAGAGAGCATAAATATAAAGATGAGGTATTATTTTTGTCCATTTTCATAGTGTAGTGGTTACCATGTTTGGCTACCATTCTGGAGGTCCCGGGTTCGATTCTCAGGGAGGTTATATAAATGTAAGTATTTTTTTCACTCTAATATTTATTTAATAATACCCTGGATTGGTACCCGAGGCGTAAGACTGATCACCTTGCCTTCATTTAAATAACAATCAATTTAACATTGCACGAGTGATGCAGTGCCCTTTGTCACAATTTGGTGTGGATAAGGGCAAGATTATTATTATTTACTGCTGGAAGCACAAATTTTGTACTCTTTTCAGATATAAGAAAAATTATAGTTGCCACTAATATTGCCGAGACATCCATCACGATAGACGATGTTGTTTACGTGGTTGACAGCGGTCGCATGAAGATAGAAGACTACGATGTGGAGTTAGACCAAAAAACCTTACAGGCCGAGTGGGTATCCAAAGCCAACGCACATCAAAGGTTAGTTTTCCTCTGATCGAATTACAATATCTGCGACAACAAATCATCAGCCATATTTCTAATTTTGATGTAAGACGGTGTTCCTCCCAAACTAGTTACTTTTTTAAATACTTGCGACATTCTAATAGGTCATCCCGTACATTGTTGAAAGTGGCCTCACGCTTCTATAGCGATAAAATTCTATACCGAACCGCATAATAAACCTGAAAATTAAAACGGGGAAACTTATTAAGTCCGATAAGATTTTATACCGTACCATCATGAGTCTCCAAATATTGTATACCGTATTGCATCGAAAGCATCTTAGTACAAAATATAACAATAAATTAGGTACAATCTATTGTATATCAAGCCAAATTAAACACAAATCCAATATAAATTTATACTAATGTAAAACACCTTATTTTTGCTTATAATTATGTCATTATCAATTATAATATAACTTGACCTACTGGAATAGGTAGACATTCCCTCGCATTATAATGGAATGTAAACCCTATATCTGTAATTGTATGCACTTTTGAGATACGGCAATACATACCAATAGCAATAGCAATATGTGGCCTTATGCCACCCCTATATACACAATTTTACTATAATGCTGTTTTAAGCCTTTCCTTACGATGCTAAAAACTTCTGCGCGCTCCCTATGAGAATGTGGTTTAGAAATGGGAAAAATGTGAATATTCCTAAATTTTGCTTTTATTGACCATAGTTGAAGTTGAAATTTAACAATTTTGTAATGTTAGCTCTGATAATTACCTGAAAACGAGAAAAAAAACATCAAAAGTGGCCGTTATAAATGACGTAGTGTGACAAGACCGTTGCGCCAGACGATCTGCATACTACTGGACAGGCAGAGTAAACACGTTACGACATGCGATATGCACAAATACTTACATAGCACGCACACGCCACGTTAGTTTGTGTATTGGTGATTTTATTCCCGATTTTTTCACAAATTGTTTATTTCCGTCGCTGAAAATGAAACTTAATATTATAATACTTTCATGTAATATGTACAAATTATATTATGGAGAAATACAAAAATTCTGAGTCCGTATCTATTATATTTTATATAGATATTCTCATTTGAAAAGTCGAGTTGTAGTAAATACATATCACCGGGAGGGGAAGGTTAACACATTGTATGCGGGGGTCTAAAAACAATAGACTTTAGCCGGAAGTAAAACAATATTTTTGATTAGAATTTTCAAAGAAATTATGCGTAATGTTTTGTCATCATAGATAAAATAACAAAAAATCTGATTATGTTATAATTTCACCACATTTCTAAACTGAATATAAACACCTGTTATTAATTTGGTAAATGGCACTACACCGATTTTCAATTTGAAATATTCCCCATAAAAAATATCATGGTCATCCATTCCATATATCGCTCACTCCTTTCAAGAACGTCATAAATCAAAAATCGTCAATTTTCAGTTGTGCATATTTTCGGAAAGCCCAGAAAATGTACTATATCCTAGCAAAAGCGGCAACATTTTAACTTAATATTTACCCGCTACAGGGCAGAAACGGTTGTTTTTGCATTTTGAAGAAAAGGTATTGTTTTATTATTTTTTAAAAATAAACTAAATAATTTTCAAATGGAGAAAAAACCTTCAGGTTTTACCTTAAAAGATCTGTTGCACAGTAAAAAGATCAATAAGTGGCTTGATACTCATTTTTAATACATTTCATTTTATTTTCAAACTTTAAAAACGATCTCCTGGAAAATCAAGTTTTTTGATTTATGACGTTCTTGAAAGGAGTGAGCGATATGTAATTACATATATGATTGCTTGTAACATAAATAATATTATTTAAAAAAATAATAATAATTAAATGATAAATAATAACAATTTAATGTCTATCTGGATCAAATGATAGGGGTTGATTTTATTGTTCTATGAGACTGTTGATTTTTGTTTACTAGCACAAACTTCCACCTTTAACTGTCTATGAAGGAGAACTAATGATAATTAGTTGCGGCATTATTTTCCATGCCAACAAACAAACCCGTAATATGTCGTATCCAGCAAACAACCGATCTTCAGCGAAAAAAAGGCATTTGTTGGGTTCCGTCTTCAACCCACAGTTCGCAATAAACAACATTTGCAGTTTCTCCCGCACACAATGTGTTAATAGCGCAGTTCAGTGATTCAACGAGGAACCGTAAAATGCAATCTTAATCAAATATAGCCCCACGCAGAGCAAAAATCAAATTGAAATCTTCTTCTTCTTTTCATAGATCCTCAGGATCTGTTTGTGCCTCCGTCTGTCTCTCTTGGGATGTTGACTCCCAGCTATCTCTCCACCTTTTTGGAGGTCTGCGTCCTTCAGGGTTTCCTTGAAGGGCGATACGTGGAAGTCTCTTCTGACATTCTGTTTATATGCTCATAATCAAATTATTTTTTCATCAAAGATGAAGAAAAATATGAAAGTCTGGGCATTTACGGGGCTGACGACCGTCATAGACTGGTTTGATTGATCACTTTACACACGTGTAACTTTCACCAATTCTACCCATTATTGACCACACTACTCAAATTCTTGGAAGTTCTATATATATGAACCAATTTAGAAACCTTGTTCTTGAATCACTAGAACTTCATAGAGACATCTATTGGTGAGATGTAAAGAAGCTTTTTTACTAAGCAGATACTCTTATATTAGTATGTGAGCTCCGAATCCTGGATTACAATCACACACATGAGAAGCGCCAGGAAATCATTTTAATTTTTATTATTTAAGCTTATAATTTGACCAGATAATTTATTTACAACATTTTGAGTGTGTCCAAATACTTGTTTAATCCAGATTTTGTGAAGATTTTAGACACACTCAAAATGTTGCTCATAATCAAAATCAAAAGTAATTGGTTAATGACTGCAGATTAAATAATTGTGTCCGCTTTGCAGGAGAGGCCGCGCTGGTCGCGTGCGCGAAGGGGAGTGCTATCGCCTGTACACTAGCGCGCGCTCGGACACGCTAGCGGAGCGGCCCGCCCCTGCGCTGCTGCGCACGCCGGTGCACGAGCCGCTGCTGGCGAC
Source organism: Brachycentrus maculatus (assembly GCF_059751285.1). Lineage (NCBI taxonomy): Eukaryota > Metazoa > Arthropoda > Insecta > Trichoptera > Brachycentridae > Brachycentrus > Brachycentrus maculatus. Next base: position 319,660 of record NW_028281106.1, read on the forward strand.
GCTGCTGCTGCGCCTGCCGCCCTCCTTCCTGAACTCGCTGCTCGACGCTCCGCAGTCGGCCGCCGTGGCCACGGCCACGAGCCTGCTGCAGCGCGTCGGCGCGCTGGAGGGCGAGCGCCTCACGCCGCTGGGCGTGCACGTGGCGCGCCTGCCTGTGGCGCCCGGCGCGGCGCGTATGCTGCTGCTGGCTTCACTGTTCTCCGCCGTCGCACCCGTCAGCTCCATAGCAGCCGTCGTTGCCTTCAGAGATCCTTTCGTTCTCCCTTTAGGTAAGGCTTACTAATTATAGTTTTTATTTTTTAAATTTATTTATCGATGATTATCGATGACAATGATTTTTTTTTTAACAATCACAACTTAACGGGCACATTATAGAGATATTTAAGAATAAATAATGGTAAACATAACATGCAAATGTAAGAAAAAAAACTTTATTTTTCATTAAGTAAAATTACTGTTTGTTCACGTGGAATTCACACGATTATTTATAACTAACTTACATTTTGGTTCATGTGATTAAGGGCGTGATTTGACAAGCAGAAATAATAGACCCACAAGAACAATTATTACCTTTACTTTGTAGGGCAGAAAAAAAAATATTGGCCACCTCCATAGTGTAATGGTCAAGATAACACTGCATCGCATTTCAATTTTTGAATGTATTGTGGAGGAACACCTAAAATCTGAACCTAGTATTTATTACAGTTATCGAGATATTAAAGTTAGCACAAGTACTATTTCTATGTATTTGCACATCGCAGGAGAGGAAGGGATTTTTCTTTTTCTTCGTGTGCCGTATTAGGTCCCCCCAATGTTGGCAAAGGCTTCGCGATCCTGCGCCGTCCGCAACAACTCCTGGACTCCTCTCATCCCGGTCCAGTCGCGAATGTTGCGAAGGCACGATGTTCGTTTCCTGCCAGGTCCTCGGCGTCCTTCTATGTTCCCCATCATTATAATTTGCAGAATGTAGTATTTTCCTATTTTTCTGTACAAAATACGTGACCCAGATACTACACGAAAAAGAAAGGGTTAAAGAATTAAATTTTGCATGCGAAGGGAAAGAGAGAGAGGTCGAGGCTGCGCGGGTGGAGCTCGCAGACGGCTCCGGGTCGGACCAGCTGGCGGCGGCCGAGGCGCAGCGCCGCTGGTCGCGCCTGTCCCACCGCCAGGCCGAGGACTTCTGCAGGAAATACTTCCTGAGCCCGCGCACTTTGAGGATGCTGGACAATATGCGTCACCAGTTCGGGCAGCTGCTGAGCATCGCTGGTTTCCTGGCCAGCGAGGACCCGGACGACGCCGACTCTAATCGCAACTCCGCCAACTCAGCACTGCTCAAGGCGCTCGTGGTGGCCGGCCTATATCCTAACGTCGCCAAGTACTACGGCCGCAAGAGGTACCCCTTTCCTAGTTCCTTTGTTTTATCTTGTTCCTTTGTTTGGAAAACAATTTTCAAATTTACATTTTGTCAGACTGAAAGTAAAACAAATTAGTTGGATTATCAACTTGACTTCTGGGCTGCTTTGATATGCCAACTTATTTACCTCTTCTGCACCTTTCGCTGTCTTTGGTGACAAACTGAATGATTTCTTCTTTGATGAATGCCAGTACGATTTTTTGCAGAAATGGGGGGTCAGTATTACCATTGGTATATCATGTACATACCTATTTTATACCAATATGGCTACACCCCACTGTGCATCTAAAGCGAGATATCATATCTAGAATCTTACAAATATACATGCCTATAAGTTTGTGAAAAAATGCCATGAATAAACTGTCACCTCTGACTGAAGTTTACCATGATTAATAAATAATTTAACATGTACCATGATATGTTAAATATGGTGTAGATTTGACTATTTTTTATGATTATAGTATGTTTTTACATGCATTTTTTTTAACAGGCTGTCTACGCCAGAGGATGGGCGCGTATACCTTCACCCGAGTTCTGTGAATGTATTCGCAAGACCACCCGCCGATTTCCTTGTATACCGTCTCAAACAGCGTTCCTCTGATCTCTTCTTACACGACACATCTCCTGCGCACGCATTGCCTCTCATCTTCTTCGGGGATAATTTTTCCATTTCTGGTAATTATTGTTGTGTCCGCTGTATAATAAATAACCAGGTAACTGCTAACCATTTACAAATACCAGAGAGAAATAGGACCCGTGGACTTGTCTTATCTTCGGTGAAATATATGGTCTGTGAACATATCGTGGGTATACTGCAAAAAACATTAACTCTTAAATCCCTGTTTGAATATCCCGGTTATTTAAAGCTTTTTAGCCTGAATAAAATACCCGGTATTCAACTTAAAGTTGAACTTACTTTTAAAACGAACTTTTTGCGAACAATCTTTGTATCTTTTTTATAAATAAAGAGAAATATGTATTTATGTTTTTATTATTTACACAAATATTTCAATTTCATACTATTTCTGTGAGCCTAAGCAGCTTATTAGTAGAAATAGGTATCAAATTGTGGTAGAGTGGATTTGAGCCGAGAAACTCTGACTTTAGAGTCCACAACACTAACCACGGGACCACAACCCGACACATTCATGCACCTTTCACATTCATGCATCTCCTCATACATACCCGCAGATTTTTTGCCCTTGCATTTTGTCCTTATACATAACACCATTTGAACATCTATCATACATCGTTTTGCCGCATGTTCTTCTGAGAAATCGCATTGCGACTGCATTCAATCTACTTTCATCCTTCTTTTGCCAAGTCCGTGCTTCACTCCCATACATTAGGAAGTGTTTACGTATTTGATTTGATATTTTTGACTTATTCTGATCAACACACCCGTAATTGTAATTTTTTTAAGATAAGAGGTTAAGAGGTTTCGTGGGTGCCATGACGTATTGGAGAGACAGGGATTGGATTTGGCAAAATATTAATAGGCAAAAATAGAAAAGGTTGTTAAAGTCCACCCATTACACAGGTATGTATGTAATTATTGAGATGTATCGTATCTCATTCTCTTGATGCATTAACACATTTCAGATGGCTATTTTTTACGCCTTATTTGGCAACGGGATTTGATAATTATGCACATAGGCCTTAATAAAAAGATATAATATTTATATAAAACATTGTATAATTCTTTATTTTCTGACTTTAAAATGAGGCCGGCGCAAAAGGTAACAATCTCTTCCCGTCCTTAAGCATCAGTCGACTGAATAGGTAGAAATACTTTTCCCGTCCGAAGTGTGTTAACAATAGCCATGTGTATATTTTTTTAGATCCTATTGAGACAACATCAGAGTTAGGGGAGGATATGTGTTCCGTGTGGAGCGGGTCCCATGCGTGGCATACTAAACGCGCCACTGCACAGCTGTTAGCCGACCTGCGGGGGGCCCTGCATGACGCCCTGCAGTGTCGCCTGGAGAACCCACGACCCGTCTGCTGGAACTCGTCCGAAGGGCATGTCCTGCAGTGAGTATACATTCCTCGTTTCCAGTTATCTTGCTCATTTTAATATTCAGCAAATGGCCTCCCCTTTCAATCTCTACATACTCATAATTACCAGCATACTTATATTTACCTTTTTTCTTATCGAGTTTTTTAGTGTAAAACTTTTAAGGTATACAATAAGTAAATATAGATTAACTCAAAGTAGTCTAAGCTTAACTCAAAGGCGCACAGTTTACAGCTGCAAGCGGGTTTCCCGCAAGGTATTGGACCCTCCCTAAGTAAAAAACAGAGGCATTATCAGGATCCTAAAGGGGTGGGGACGAAATGACGGCCTCTGTCCATACGTCCTACTCCCCCCTCATTAATCTTCATATTCCTTAGGAATATTTAGAAAGCTCCCTATGACTGTATAACAGCTGCGGCTGAATAGTTGGTTTAGAAAGAAAAAATGGAAATATACAATGCATAGAAATTATGTAGAAGAAGTAGATCCCGATTACAAGGGACCACCCTTGACAAGGGCTGAATTCGATTTTGCAGTGAAGGCCTTAACGGATAGAAAAACAACTGGGATAGATGATATACCTGCTGAGGTTTTAAAGAATGTAGACGAACGGACGAAGACAGCACTATATAACATCATAAGTGAGTGCTATGAAAAGGGAAAATTGCCCAACGACTTCGTAAAGAGTAAGTCTATAACAATACCTAAAAAAGGAAATGCAGCAGACTGCAACAACTATAGAACCATAACACTTCTATCCTACGCATCCAAAGTGCTCCTGAACACTATAAAGGGCAGGTTGAAAAAGAAAGTGGAGGAACAGCTTGGAGAGGATCAGTTTGGTTTTAGAAGTGGAGTGGGAACACGAGAGGCAATTTTGGCACTGAGACAGATACTGGAAAGACGACTGGATGTGAATCTTATAACATACACGACCTTTATAGACTTAGAGAAGGCTTTTGATAGAGTGGATTGGTACCTCTTGTTTAAAGTCATGAAGAAAAGTGGAATTGATTGGAAGGACAGAAGAACCATCCTCAAATTGTACAAGGACCAATCCACTCTCATAGATATTAATGGTTCCTCAAAAGAAGCCAAGATAAGAAAAGGTGTGAGACAGGGTTGTCCGCTGTCACCCTATCTATTCAATTTGTTCATAGAGGAGGCCATTGAAGAGTTGAAGGAAAAAACAAATGGAGTAAAAATAAACGGTCAACAAATACATTGTATAAGATTCGCTGATGACATCGCCCTGATAGCAGAGGACGAGAGTGACATGAACCACATGTTAAACACTCTCTCTAATGCTCTGGATAAGTTCCATTTGAAAATTAATGCCGCCAAAACAAAATCAATGATCGTTGAAAAAGAGCAATCTGACCTCCATCCAACAATACTTCTCGGAAATAGAGTAATTCAACAGTTGGATCAATTCTGTTATCTGGGTAGCACGCTAACATATAACAATAAATGTACCCTAGACATAAAAAAGAGGATAACGCTAGCCAAGCAAACTTTTATGAAAAAGTACAGCCTCCTATCAAACAAACATTTAAAAATTGAAGTAAGAAAAGGATTCATAAAGGCTTTTGTTTGGAGTGTTTTGTTGTATGGGTGTGAAACCTGGACCATCCAAAAGTACGAAAAAGACCGGCTTGAAGCATTTGAGATGTGGGTTTGGAGGAAGATGACCAAAACATCATGGGTCGTAAGGAAGTCCAACGAAAAGGTGTTGCAGGACGTAAAAGAAAGAAGAGAGCTTATAAATCATATTTTGAAGAGGAAGGCCAAGCTAATAGGGCACTCAATTAGACATAGCACCTTTCTTAGCAACATCTTCGAAGGAAGAATCTTGGGAAAACGAACAAGAGGCCGCCCAAGAACTTCATACTTCCAGGATTTGAAGCGGCTCATGGACGTCTCCTCCTATTCGCAGCTCAAGAGGATGGCGACTGACAGAGACAAGTGGCTGACACAACAAGGCGCTGCCTTTAGAAGATGATGATGAGAAATTATGTGATGTTGAAAATTATTGTCTATGCATTACATTGTTAATCCTTTTCTATATTGTGATGATTTCTATGGATTTTGTAACAAACTTTGACAAACTTATTTATCAAATTTTTTCCAGCGTTCTTAGTTACTTGATTAATTTTGCATATTTTTTTAGAGCAATAATCGAACTCATAACAGCAGAAGATGCATCTACAGGCTACATTGGTGAAGAATTTCCAAATGAGGAACCCTCGAAAAAGTCATAAATTTTATTAAACATATTAATAAATATCTCTATAACATAGCTGGGATTCCATACGGAAGTAAACTATTTAACTACATAATGTAGATAACATCACTTTTTACCTAATACATAATAATTTTGGATATTTTATAAAGTGCCATTTTCATAAAATGCTATCTCAAAAACGGTTAGCCGTGATTAATTTATGAGGAAATCAAAATTTTCAAAACGATCCTCTCACTGTCTCCAACTGGTGGTGGAAGAGTATGCCACCAGGCCTGCAACAGCAAGGGATGGTCGCCAAATTTAGTCTGCTGGTTGGGAGCTGGTAAGGTAACTTTACCCATTGTTGTTGTAGTTATTACATATCAGCTAATTTGTCTAATGGTTATCTATTCTATAAAGTTAACCCGTTAATTTCTGTATAGGACCCCAGCACTGTAGTTACCATTGAATCTCAATACATATGATATAATAAAGTCATAAATATTATAAAGTTTTTAGGTTGCTATATCTGTAATTATTACAGACTCGATTTTCTCGGCAGCACTGTTGTCTGGTTTGTGGTAAAGCTGATCGCTACAAATTTTCATATTTAGTATAAGTTTCAAACCTCGAAATAATTTGAGATTATTATGTTAATTTTTTTCATTATTAATTTTTAGTAAAGAATTATTGGAAGAAAAAATAATTCACCTTTAAAGTAATCATACCTTTATTTTATATTTTATTTTAATGTGTGCAGTCTTACACTACAAACATTCCATCAAAAGAAACAATGGGTTTTTACCACGTATACAAGTATGAAGTGCGGATTTCAGACAACAGTAGGCACGCCGATGCAGTGTTAAAATAATTTGACATATATACCATTTCATTATGCCATTAACGAGAGTCAACGTGCACAAGTAATAAGTTGTAAAAGTATTTGCATAGTATTGTTTTACTGTATTCAATATGTCAAAATTTGTGCCAAATAAAATTGAGCATTCACACAAATAAAATTGAGCATTAATTTTTTGTTTTCGTTTGAAGAAAACTTTTACTGAATCATACCGATTAGTTTGAGCAGCTTTTAATGAACACGCTCCATTGGAAGATAAATGCGAATGATGGTTTCAGCGTTTCAAAAGTGGTGATTTCGAGGTTTTAGTCAAGGAACACATAAAACCGTCAAAAAAGTATGAAGATATGAAATCGCAAGCATTGCTGAAGAAAGACGTTTCTTGACCTGTCCGGGAGTGAGTTTCTGCGGACAAAATTGAATCTGGGGAGTCAGTTTTTTGCTATTTTTTTACTTTTTATAATTTTATTTCGTAGTCGATTCTATAAGCAATATATTTTCTTGAAAATTTTTTATTATTTACACCAGTAAACATGATTTATCGAAGCATCGATAAATTTGCTGCAAATCATGTTTTAAACATGTTTTGATATAAATCATGTCATAAATCATGTTTTGGATCAGCCGTACTCCTATGAGGAAAATTTGGAATGGTCGTACATGTACGGCCATACTCCCGGAAAGGTTAAACACAAAAATAACTCGTTGAGCAGTTGAACATTAATCAACAAGCTGTTTCCAGTTTCTTATGAAAGATGGGAAAGATACAGAAGGAAAGGCGTAGATGGCAAAGATACCACACGAGCTGAACGAGAGGCAGATGAAAAGGCAAAAAACCACATCTGAAACTTTGCTTGAACTATACAAAAAAGTCTTTTGCATCACATCGTTACTGTAAAAATAGATATATTTTGAGAATACACAGCATAAAAAATCATTGGTAACTCTAGGCGAATCAACGGCATGGCCGGATTGCTTTGGCAGGAAAATAATGCTCCGTGTTTAGTGGAACCAGAGAGGCGTGGTCTATCTATTAGAGCTATTAAAGCCTGGTGAAATGGATAATACCAACAACAGTTGATCGATTTGAATCGTTCGCTATTAGATAAATGACCGGAATGTCGAAATAGACAACACAAAGTGATGTTGCTCCATGACAATGCTCTCTCACATACAGCAAAACCGGTAGGCGACACGTTGAAAGCACTCAACTGGGAAGTGCTACCCCATGCGGCTTACTCACAAAACCTGACTCCTTCCGATTATTAATTGTTTACATCATTGGGCCACGTATTTACTGAGCAGCTCTTTAGTACCTTCCAAGATGTGAAAAAATGGATCGATAAATAGCTCGCGGCAAAAGAGGAAAAATTTTACTAGTGTAGTATCCACAAATTGGATAAAACAAAAATAAAAAGTATAAAGAATATAATAAAATTGATTAAATTACCATTTCTCATTCTTTCAAATTTAATGTTTTTTCTTAGAAAAAATCTGCATATCATACTTGTACTCCTGGTATTTCATTTATTATTTTAAGTGTTATATTTTTATATTATCATGTTAAACACCTTAGTTTTCAATATGGTACTTTTTTTACAAACTTTGGTACTTCCTTAAATCCGCATATCATACTTGTACTCCTGGTATTTCATTTATTATTTTAAGTGTTATATTTTTATATTATCATGTTAAACACCTTAGTTTTCAATATGGTACTTTTTTTACAAACTTTGGTACTTCCTTAAATCCGCATATCATACTTGTACTCCTGGTATTTCATTTATTATTTTAAGTGTTATATTTTTATATTATCATGTTAAACACCTTAGTTTTCAATATGGTACTTTTTTTACAAACTTTGGTACTTCCTTAAATCCGCATATCATACTTGTACTCCTGGTATTTCATTTATTATTTTAAGTGTTATATTTTTATATTATCATGTTAAACACCTTAGTTTTCAATATGGTACTTTTTTTACAAACTTTGGTACTTCCTTAAATCCGCATATCATACTTGTACTCCTGGTATTTCATTTATTATTTTAAGTGTTATATTTTTATATTATCATGTTTAACACCTTAGTTTTCAATATGGTACTTTTTACTAAATTTGGTACTTCCTTAAATCCGCATATCATACTTGTACTCCTGTTATTTCATTTATTATTTTAAGTGTTATGTTTTTATATTATCATGTTAAACACCTTAGCTTTCAATATGGTACTTTTTATTAATTTTGGTACTTCCTTAAATCCGCATATCATACTTGTACTCCTGGTATTTCATTTATTATTTTAAGTGTTATATTTTTATATTATCATGTTAAACACCTTAGTTTTCAATATGGTGCTTCTTTATAAACTTTGGTACTTCCTTATTCATTCTAGTCTTGCAACCTAAATTTGTAAGTATAATACATACCAATTATGTATGTATGTACATGTTTTTTTTTATCTTAATGTAACATAGATGTTGGAAAGTGAAAAGGTCATAAGTGCCATTTAGTAAACTTTACAAAATGTGCATAACTTTATTCACGACATTGTACTGTTATTTTGAAGAAATATAAATAAACTATTTTCATATTTTACCATAACTTTTTTTGTTTATGAAAATAATTTTCAATTTTTTTTCTTTGTTTGATAAACATAATTGACGATAACACTGTGCTGCTACAATACGGAGCCCAAAGAACCATCGGGTGCAGATAAAAGTGAAGAAAAAAAAATATTTTTAATAAACTCATATCAAGTAATACATTTACACCACTTTTATTTTCATAACACTATTATAAAGATATACTTTTTATATTTTCATTTGTTGTATAAATACATATAATGTATAAAAATGCAATTTTTTTTATGCCCTACATTCATTATATTTTAAAGATATACTTTTTTAATTTTCATTTGATGTATAAATACATATAACATACAACCAAATTGTATTATATTTTTTTATCCTTATATGTATCTCATTCCTAGGTGAATTCTGTGTCTGCCTTGCCTAATTTAAATCAGACAAATTTAATCAATACAGAACACTTTGTATTTCATTGTTGCCTTACTTTATAATGCATGCAAATTAAAGTATACTTTTGAATTGAACAAAATATTTATTTATGTATATATTTTTACAACAAGAAGTTGGTACATTTGAAACTGATCATTTCTTAATTCTTTCAGTACCTACCAGAGATTGCTGGTGTAAATAAATAAAGAACATTAAAGTTGGAAAAAAATTCCTTTCAAAAAAATTAAATTAGTCAAAACCTTGTATGTAGTTTTGAGAGGTGGATTATATAATAATAAATATGAAAACAAAAAATAAAACATTCAATAAAAGAGGATTTTCAAATAATTTCATTAATTGATTCAGCAGTTGTTGCTTTATGGTAATACCTATCCATTTTTAATTCAAGTTTTATTTGGTAAATGCCACTATTTCTTAAAATCTAATTTGACACGTGTTTCGATGCATTCCGCATCATTTTCGAAGTCATGATTTTCAAATAAAATTACGCAGAATGCATCGAAACGCATGTCACAATAGATTTTTATAATAGTGGTATTTACCTAGTAAAACTTAGAGTAAAGATGTATTTTTAAATAATTTAAGGACAATGCAGTGACAGATAACATTTATTATAATTTACAAAATATTGCGGGTCACGAGAGGTGGTATCATACATGATAAAAATAGTGAAGGACATCTAGTGGAATGGAAGAACTGTTGACGACAGTCAACAGTCCGGCTTCTCCTGAGGATTTTACATGGTTTCTTCCCAGCAATGAGTAATGCTGAGAAGTTCGTGATTGACCCACACTAGATTATCCCTCCTGTCCCCAACACAGATGAAAATAAATCATCCTTTTTTTTAATTAGAAGAAACAAAATCCACTCAATGATCTATAAACCTTGTAAAAAGCAAGGTAAATAATAAATCCAATTCTCATCTAAAAAAAAAAACAACTGTGGGAACTTAACACATTTCGGACAGGAAAGGTATTTCTACCCTTTCGGTCAATTGATGCTTAACACTTCCCTTACGATGCTAAAAACTTCCATGCACTCCGGTGATATGTATTTTGTATACCATATAAGAATGTGGTTTAAAAACGGGAAAAATGTGAATATTCCTTTTATTAACCATAGTTGAAGTTGAAATTGAACAATTTTGTAATGCTAGCTCTGGTAATTATCTGAAAAATAAGAAAAGAAAAGAAGAAAAAAAGCATCGCAAGTAACCGTCATAATTTGTGTAGCCGACACGACCACCCCGAAAGACAATTTGGTTTGGCCAAGTCTAAACAAAGCTCTCTGCTGAAGCATTTTTGGCAACTTTGATTATTTTTCTTCCACTCAGGATACTTTGAAGTCCATAATAAGTGTGTATTTAATGCTGCCATATCCATAATTTCCATGAAGATGCGAAAAGGCCATCTTCTACTCGACTTCACGCACGAATACTCTGATGTCATCTTGTCCCCTGTGTCTACAGTACCTTTTGTTTCATTATAATTCAAAATTATTACTGTTTTTTTTTTTTCGGAATGTAAAGTAATTTCACAAAGCAATACCGCTTTGTTTTCCTGCGGCACGTATGACACAAGGGTTGTAGTTGGTGTAAATCCAAAAATGCTACTATGTAGCTCACGTTGTTTACTTGGCAAAAACTCTTTAGGGATTTCTATATACATATTATAATACTTTTATGTTATATGTAATTATATTACGGAGGAATACAAAAAATTCTGAGCTCTTATCTATTTTAATTTATAATTTTCATTTTAAAAGTCGGGTTGTAGTAAATACATATCAACAGGAGGGGAAGGTTAAGGACGGGAAGTGTATTTTTACCTTCTGCGCCGGCCTCATTTCAAAGGCAGAAAAGAAGGAATTATCCAATGGTTTTATATGAATATTATATAGCAATCTCTTTGTTAAGGTTTTTACAATATGTAAATATAAAATCACATCGCCAGCGTTTCGCAGGCGTAAAAAACACCCGTCCTAAATGTGTTGAGCATCCAGAAGTCCACAAAACAGCACGAAAGACGCGTAATTTACAAAGTGTAAGCGGGGAATTTAGCATCCAGCGGTTTGAGTATGTCCGTCAGGAAGTACAGGCGCCCTGCGAGCCCCTCGAACAGGGACATGGGGCGGTCGGGCGGGTGCTGCTCCGTGCCGTTGCGCTGCTCCACGCACCACTCGGCCATGCGCGCGGCGCGGTACAGCCAGCCCGGGGCGCGCGTGACCTGGTGCAGGTGCAGCAAGGGGTAGGCGTTGCCCGCCACACCGTGGCAGATACTGTAGCCCTTGGTGCAGAGCCCGCGCTGCCACACCACTTGGCCGCTCTCCTCCGCCGCGCGCAGGTAGCGCTCGTCGCCCCACAACTGGTGGAACACGCGATCAGGGCAAAAAAAAGATATAATCAACAAAGGGTTTAAAATTATTTTAATTGTGAAGTTAGTATTATAAATAATTGTACAAAACTTCAAGGAAACTATGCAAAGAAGTCCACAAATATATTCTTTTCCAAACCCTCAACCACACCCGATGGTGCATAGGGCGCTGCATCATATAAATGCAGTATTATATCATTAACACATAGAGGAAAGGTGATCAGCTCTTCGCTTCGGGTACCAGTCCAGGGTAATATTGAATAAATATTGGACTGAAAAATCACCTATATTTATTTGACGTAGGTAGTAAAGGAAGCTTGGTACTTAGTAAGGTAGGGTAGGTACCGGACGGTCGTGACGGTTAAGTTAGAATAGGTGCTGCTTTTCTTACTATATGAAATGTACGCCTTGTATAATCATTCAAAGATAACGGTTAACGATTTTTATATAATATTGCCATTTCCCCCCAGGGGTAGGCAGAGAGAATGGAACGCCACACTCTTCTGTCCTGACAGAAATTCAATGAAATTAAATTTAAATGTTCTAACATACAAATTCAATCAAATTAAATTTAAATGTCCTGACATACAAATTCAATCAATCAAAATGTAGATTGAATTAAAATTTAAAATCGCAAACGATAAGCTCACGGTACCTGATAGGCAAGCAGGAGAGGCTGCACCAGGCCGGGCGCCCCGTGGCACCACTGCACCAGGCGGTCGCCCGACTTGCTGCCCAGCGAGGAGGGCAGGTTGCCCGAGGGGAAGCGCTGCTCCAGCAGCCAGTCCAGCGCCGGCTGCACGTCGGCGCGCGCGGCGCCCGCCTGCAGCAGCAGGTACAGGATGCCCGCCGTGCCGTGCGCGCCGCCCAGGTACAGAGAGTCGTGCCAGCGGTACAGCAGCGGGCAGGCGGACCCTTCTTGCGCCGCCAGCTGCCGCCCTGATCTCAGGATGGACTCCACTACCTGTGGTGTATTAACTTTATAAAAGCCGACTTAACAGTTTTAGAATACACTAAAGATGGGAAAGGTATTTCTACCCGTTCAGTCGATTGATGCTTAAGGATGGGAAGGGTATTTTTTACCTCCTGCGTCAGCCTCATTTCATAGTCAGAAAAGAAGAAATTATCCAATGTTTTTATATAAATATTATATACCAATTTCTTTGTTAAGGTCTAGTACACAATTATCAAATTCCGTCGCTTTTATCATCAAATCATAAAAAGCGGTCTATAGGCGTAAAATACACCCGTCCGAAATGTATTATTTTATGTTTTACTTAGTTAATACCACTATTTCTTAAAATCTATTGTGACACGTGTTTCAATGCATTCCGCATCATTTTTAAAACCGTACAGTGTTTCGATGCATGTCGCAATAGATTTCAAGAAATAGTGGTACTTACTGAGTAAAACTAAAAATAGATTTTACCACAAATTGACTGGCGAATTAATTAACACATTTCGGACGGGTTTTTTTTACGCCTGCGGACGGCTGGTGACGGAATTTGATTTTGTTACACTCAAACAACCAAGAGTTACTTAATTTAGTAACCACACCATGATTCATACTCATTTTTAGAATTAATGATACATGCCCAGTTTTTTTAAAGGCAAATACTCAAAAGGTTCAAGAAATACAACTAAATTAAGATGTTGTTAGATACCTTGGAGATAATGCTCTGTGAAAAGAATTCCTGTCCAGTTTCTCGGTTAACAAACAGCAAAGCAAACAAATATCCGGCACGGCCATACAGCAACTCATCAGGTGTAGTGGACTTCTCCGCTAAATCCAGAAGTCCTTCGAGCCTGGTAAAGTAATTTAGTAATACTATTTTATTGCATATATGCATTTGAAAATTGCACTTCATTTATTTATTTTTCATCATACACTACATGCATGGGCCCTCACTGGTTTTCCCGTGCCGAGAGCACTTTTTACAATACTTATTTATAAAATTATAATAATAATAAAATAAAACCCTTATCCACACCCCAATGGTGCATAGGGCACTGTGTCAAATTAACGCAGTGTTATCTTGATCGTTTACACATGAAGGAAAGGTGATCAGCCCTCCGCTTCAGATACCAGTCCATGGTAATATTGAATAAATATTACAGTGAAAAAATCCCTTGTATTTATTTTACCCCCCTTGGGAATCGAACCCGGGACCTCCAGAACGGTAGCCGAGCGTGCTGACCATTACACTACGGAGGCGGACTAAAAATTACTAAAAACTATCAAATTATATGAAAAGTAAATTGTTTATGATATGCCATCAAATAAGACAGCTTTTGCTTCATTCACTTGCCTTCTTCATTATTTTTGATGTGATCTATTTCAGATCTGCCTACCTCCATTATCCATTTATGAATAGCTCTTAGTTTCGTTATTAATTGACTTTAAGGATAATGGAACAAACAATTGTACTGTGATAGGTTGCAATATGCTTCTTAGAAATAAGTTCAAACAATGACTGATAGCTATTGCACCTAATCATAAAAGACAGAAGACAGATCTTCTTGCTTCGAAATATATGAGATTGTACGGGGATCAGAACCGTCGAGGCGCTATTTAGAGCTGTCCAAGACAAGGATGGTCGGTGTCAGTGAGACCTGATATGACCAGCACAGAAGAAGAAGAATGACTGAACAAACAATCGATTATTATTTCCAATGTCTGAAGTCAGTCTTCACAGAAGCGTTGATGGGAAGTACAAAAAAGGAATACAGTATTTTTATCTCGTTACATACATCACTAATTCCTAAATTGGGCGATATTCATTTGCTACAAGTTTCAGAGACAAATGTTGGAAAAGGCGATACAAATTATGTATGAATTTTTACCAGAGTCAATATTATATAGCGTAATAATTAGTGTGCTGGCTAATAAAACTGAGATAGTGGTATTTACCAAGTAAAAATAATTTTTAAAATAATGGTATTTACCAAGTAAAACTTAAAATAAAAATGGATAGGTATTACCACAAAGTGATTGCCGAATAACTTAATGAAATGAATAAAAGTGAGTTTACAGTGTAGGTTAGGTTAGCTCTCGATTACCTTGAGATATATGTTTGGTGCGGGAGGCCCAACTGATGCGCGATGACGGCAGCCAGGGCCAGTGGTCCGGCAGCTCCGCACAGGAAGCTAGGTCCGTCCCTCCGACCTTCCCTTTGACAGCTCTCTTCCGCGTAGTAAAGAGCTTCCTGAAACAGCACATTTTTTTGTGTGTTTTTTTACTACAAAACAAACATAATATTAGTACATTGCAAGAGTGAAACATCATTGACATACATTTTAAAATGTTGACATTTGAAGGAGAATAAGCAACTGGCAAGATGGAAAATTTAACAAAGAACCTCACAAACAATAACGACAATGACTGCTAACCAAAATATCTTTTATTCAGTTCGTGGCAGGACATTTCCAAATAACTTGTTTGATATTTAAGATAGTGAGAAAAATATAATTTGATGGTCACTTAAGTCCAATTCTACTTTTTCCGAGTTATCTGACTAATTGATGGCTATACTCACACGAAGAGTGTCATCCCTTCTACTCGGTTTGTTCTTAGCACGCAGGTAAAGTAGAAGTCCTACTCCGGCCGCACCAGTGTAGACGCATCCACTTGAAAATATTTCATCTTTTTCAGCCAAAAGTTCTTGCAACTTTTTATCAGTAAAGAGGTCAATTTTTTTCTTGAAGTCACTTGAGAGCTGAAATCGCGGAAACGATATTATTCAATGTCGATCACTTCTACAAAATATCCTTTTAAACCTCATGACTTACATCATTCAAATCCTCGTTAAGATACATTCTCGATTCGAGCGATCCGAAATCTTCCATAGTATTTTCAAAAAATCTAGATGTGTCAATGTTTGCATACACGTAAAAATGAAGCACAAAGAATAATAACGAACAAGGAAACATGTAATTCATATTCATTTTCAAATTCTTACACAGTCCGAATTATACTGAATAAAAATAAAACTGATTCAAGCATACGTTAGACACAAAATTGATGATCGACTTCTCTAGATGTTGAAAAACTAATATTTACACAGCTCTTATATTTATGCAGTGGGTGCTGGTTATTTTCTTCGAAGATTATTAGCTGACTGAATGGATAACAGTAGCTGTAAAAATGAAATACTAAATGGCGTAATGGCTAGCTTTATAAATAGCCCTTGTATTTATGAATATTTAAATTAAATTAGTTTTTTTTTTTAAATGCAAAAACTTGGTAAATACCACTTATAAAATACACATTATGACACATTTTGATGCACCCAACAATATTAATCATAATATGCAAAAGTAAGCCCAAATTTGAGAGTGGTGCCCTGGGACATTGAGAGATGAGGAGAAGGTAAGAGCGCTTGTGCACTACACGGAATTTTACCGTCCAGCAGTCCAGTTTTTAAAAATAAAAGCGACTATGAAAGTTTAGCGTGATCGAATTTACGCATACCATGATCACGCACAGATCAAGTGCACCGATCCGAAGAAAGAAAGACAAAAGCACAAGCCAATCATCTGTTTTATCATGCTAACTGAAGTGCCAGACGGTAAAATTTCGTGTAGTGCACAAACGCCCTAAGAGGTGTTTTGTATTTTTTATCAGTGGGAACATGTACAATAGGAGGCTTCAGTCATTGTCATGTTGGTAATTATAGATTTACCATTCTTTATATTTTTATGGATTTCTAACGTTTCAAAATGCTAAAGCTTCGGACTTGCAATGTTAATTATTTTTAAGGTCCTTTACAACTAATAATTTTTCCGTAGCTACATCATAGGTAACAATCGCACATATATATAATAGTAATAATGTAAAGATCCCAAAAATATTTTACACTAAATTTTAAATTAAAACATTGAAAATACATACAAATATAAATAATGATGAAACAGTTGACATTTTGACAACGAATAAAGCCTGCCGCTTACTGTCCATATTCCCAGACAAAAAATACAATCAGCTCTTTCCCTCTCTAAGGTACATAAGTTTCGCATACTGTATTTGATAATGATGTTATATGCATCGGAGCATGTTTCACAATATAACATAATAATTGTAATGGTCAGCACGCTTGGCTACCATACTGGAGGTCCCGGGTTCGATTCCCAGGGGTGTCAAACAAATATAAATGATTTTTTTCACTCTAATATCAATATTACCTGAGGTGGACGGCTGATCAACTTTTATCATGTGTTAACGATCAAGATAACACTGTCTTTATATGATGCAGTGCTCTATGCACCATCGGGTGCAGTTACCCTTTCTTGAAGAAGAATATATTAATTATTTGTATTTACCAAGTCAAATCAAATTAAAAAATGGAAAGATATTAATAAATTAATGAAAAAAAGTATTATTTATTCTTACTCTAGTTAGAAGTCAGTGCCATAAAAGACTACTGTGATCTGTACAGTTGTATTGTGGCAAAGTTACATAAAAAATATAATTTCAACCTCACACTTACATCACTCAGGTTCTCACTAAGATATTCTCTTGACTGATGTGATCCAAAATCTTCCATTGTATTTTTAAAGTACTTAGCCATTTTTACTGTTATTTATTATCTTGCTTAATAATAGTTCCCTATAATATAAAAAATATTAAATCAAATTTATGATAATTGAGTAGTCCGTTTGCAAACCACGTTATGTTAAAAAATTAAGTTTACTACTCAATTGAAATATTTGGTGCAACCGTTCTAAATGATCACTAAGCATCAGTGGTTTACTGTAACAACACTTAATGTTCTGGATGTTTTATCATTCACCACTTTGCAAAAAGTACATGATGATAATAATTTCTATATTCAACTATATCCTGTTGAATGAGAAAGCCTGGCTGTAGACAATGCAGGTACTTTGTATAGTACCAAGTTCGGTAGGTGTGTGTCTAGCTTTGTCAAGTTTTTTATATAATAATTTGTTCTTGTAGTTCTATTCTTTATTCAAATTCTAGTAAGCCGGCAATCTACAGTCATGGCCCATTTGAGGGAAGCCAATTGCTATACCAATAACCAGGGTTTTTTTTCCATGTAATGCGGTGGAACAGCATTTGGGCACCTTTTTCACCGATTTTTTTTTAAATCAATTAGACAAAACAGTGTTTGTGCTTACGTAATTAAAATCTATATTTAAATAATTCGTCAACGGGGTAAAATGTGGTATTATATTGAATATTTGAATATATTTTTTTAGTAAACAGCTTGACATGAAGTGAGTTCTGGGACCTTTTTTGTTTTAAAAAAAAGCCCTGTCAATAACTATATGGCCTTATAATGGGCCAATAGACAGACTAATT
Organism: Brachycentrus maculatus; assembly: GCF_059751285.1. Classification (NCBI taxonomy): domain Eukaryota; kingdom Metazoa; phylum Arthropoda; class Insecta; order Trichoptera; family Brachycentridae; genus Brachycentrus; species Brachycentrus maculatus. The sequence goes on from NW_028281106.1 coordinate 337,903, forward strand.
TGACATACAAATGACAGGGAAGCTGTTATTGGTATAATTTTTTTTTTGTGAAAATTATACGAAGTAATGATTTACATTATTGAATATTATAATATGTATATTATTCCAGAAAAATTCTATAACTTTTTTAATGTACCTACAGAAGGTAAAAAAATTATAAAATACCAGAAAGTATGAAGAATAAAAGCAAAGTTATCAGAAATAACAAAAATGTTACCTATTATATTTTAATATAGAAATTTAATTGCCAATAATTAATTTTAGATGGTAATGATAATGTGAATTAGATTGCAGCATATAAAATGTTTGTAAGTTAGAAAGATCTACTTAGCTTGAAGACCTTTTATTTATTTGGGATGTTATCTACATAAAGCCAGTATTGGCTTAACTAGTTGGAATGCTTAAAAATTGGCCTAGCGTCAATGGTCCATAACCCAACACAGTGTTTCTAATATGTGTTGGATTTCAGACGAAAATGATCCCTTTTTTTCAAATATTGTTTAAGAAATAAATCAGATCAGACAGTATCAAAGGCGGCTTTTTAAACCATTCCGCCCACAAATACATTTTTTTTAAATACTTAACACCTTATTCTAATCAATATATACTATTTATGGATGAACAAATATTTATTATAATATATCAAGGGCCAACATTAAACCGGCACCCGTGTACCGGTTCTAGAACATTACTTTTTTTCGCGTCGTATTGCAGGGGAATTAAGATAAAACATCCAGATCATATCAAATTATCATCAATAAATTTAGTTCGGATTATTTATGTCAATTTATCAGTAGCAAGAAACTCAATGGATACAACCACAACGCAGTTCCTGCACTTTTGTTTTGATTTTTGACAGCCACTTCGCCAGATTTTGACACAAATATAAATTTGGACGCTGCCGCCCATAGATTACCGCCGCTACTATTGGTTGCCATGCAAGGATGCAAGGTATGATATCAGCTAAAGAAATTATTGACTTGGAGGGTGGATTCATTATAAATTAATATCTTATAAAAAAAGCTCACTAAATAATTATTATTATTATTAAAAAAAAGCTTTCTGAATGATTATTACGCCGCTCCCTCGCAGAGGTAGGCAGGGAGAAAAGAACGCCACACCAATGTGTCTTTGCGAACAATCTTCGCCTCTTCCTCATTCAAGTATCTTATTTTCTAATAGTGCATAGGGCACTGAATCGTATCAGAGCAGTGTCATTTTGATCACATAAATGCAAAGTAATTAATTTTGCCTTTGAGGTACAAGTCGAAAGTGATTTAAAATTAATAAAGTAATAAATCACTAATATTCATTTTGGCTCCCCTGGGAATTGAACCCGAGATCTCCAGCACCGTAGACAAATACACTAGCTACTATACTGTGGACGCGAGCAAGATAAATAGTGGCGATTTATTGATTTTAAATAAGGCAGCCTCATTTATTTATTCACTCAATCATTGTTTTATCACAAAATAGTTCATTCATATGTTTAAAAATTAATTATTTGGAAGAAAATATTTATTTATTTCACAATTATATAAATATTTTCAAACAAATAATTCATTTAAGTATATATAAATACATGTATTTTTTTAAGCTATGACTTAATATAATTGACATGCAGTACTCTAAAAAATGTGCGAGTGTTTTTGCCTAGAATGTTCACTCATGAATTACATGAAATTATAGTAACTTTAAACATAAAGAGTAAATCCACTCACAAGTAGGCGTAGGCTATGAAACTTATAAAGTTGAAGGCTGAGTAGGGACATGATAAACGGTGTTGCATAAGCCGTAGCTAGATTTCAGAGTCACTTGGACGTTATGTAATTTAAAAAAAATCTAAAAAATGTGTTTTATAAGATTATTTAAAAATTCACTTATTCACATATTTATACCATGTTTTTTTTGCATTATGCGAAAATAAAAATAAAACGAGGAGAATCAATACAATTTTCAAATGTGACCAAAAGAAAGCCAATGCAATACGCTGGAGTAGATACCCAAAGATTACTGTTTTTTGTGACTCTATGCTCCATTTTTTTGCTCATTGTTGCCAATAAAATAAAACATAGATTTAATATACAATTAATTTTAATTTTATTGAAAGATATCAGGGCTAGACAATTATTATTGTTCAATTAAATAAAGTTTGATCAATAAAGTAAAAAAAAAGCTATTTAGTATTGCCTATATCGCCAGGACGTTTCTTCGATATTTTTTGTTGTTGTTAGGAAGTGAGGAAGCTTGAAGATGAATTACAATGTAAGTATGATTTATGTTGAATCTTTTTGGAAAAATAATTTTTTTAATTGTGTTTTATTGTAAAATGTATTTTAAACTAAGCATACACTTTTTATCTGTTCCAAAATATTTATGTTTTCAGTCAATATTAATGTCACGCGCGAATGACAGCTGTCATCCTAAACAGTTTCATCCATAATATTTTATTATCTTAGAGGAAATAAATGACAAATCCTTGCGAGAACCTTACTTTCCAATTGGAATTAAATTCTTTAAATTCGAGCAGTTCATAATCAATCAAAACGGAATTCCTTTGCTTGCACGTTTTACTTTTAAATAATAAAGAACTGTTGCATGTCATTTCAGTAATTCATTCTATTTTCAATGTTGAATGGCCACTTTTCTTATATCCTTTATACATTAACTGGTAGATACTACATAAACAGTTCTTTGACAAATACGCATATCATTCCGTGAACGACCATGAGGATGCCACCCCAATAAGACTTGCTCTATTTGATATTTAAAGAATACATGAGAGATGTATACGTGACTAATATTTTATACCTATCTCTCAATAGATAAGTAATCATTTATATTTATTATTAGATTAAAACCAATATTTTTAGCTTTTCCACTTTTTTATTTGACCAGCGACCGGGTTTCGTCGTTACCGACATCATCAGACCAGTCTGATGATGTCGGTAACGACGAAACCCGGTCGCTGGTCAAATAAAAAAGTGGAAAAGCTAAAAATATTGGTTTTAATCTAATAATAAATTTAAAATGCAATTCCATCACGAAGTGTCAGTGGATAATATAAATCTATTAAAAAATCATTTATATAACTACATATGTAATAAAAATACATATTTGATTTCGTGTAGTCAAATTTGCACTGTATTATTATAAAAGGGGAAAAAAATATGAGAATTAGCCATCTTGATATTAAAAAAAAAATCTTCAAGTATGCTTACCATCTATCATGGGGATACAGTGCTGCCATAAATAAAATTTGTTGTAAAGTTATATTGGCGAGAAATAAATCAAGAAACAGTCCTCAATTTCGTAATAGAATATGGAATATAATTTTAGCAAAAAGAAATGAAGAAAAAAAATAGGTAAAATATACCTTGTTCGGTACTGACTCAATTGACACAGATTTGATACAAAGTGAACTGATCGAAGCACAAAAAGCTCTTCAACTTTAGGGCTTTTAAGCAAAAAAAAAATGTGCAAAAAATGTTGATGCATATGAAAGATGATAAAAAATATATATTAGTTGATTTTCGTTAAATGTTAATCGTTATTTATTAGTTGATTTTTGTCAAATATAATTTTAAGATTATTAAAAATTAGTACATATAGACATAAAAAAATAGTTTAAAAAGCACTTGCTAAACATTGAATTACAAGTGCTATGATTCACAAAAAAATAAGAATTTTGGAATAACTAATAAGACCTTCATCACAAAAATGAACCTTTTATTTCTGTGTGCAGAATGCATATATTAATTGTAAATTAATATAACTTACAATCAATGAATTGAAACCGAAAAATAGCTTACAAACTATTTTATTGATATACGAGTATGTATTATATACGCGGACTGGTAGGACTCAACCGTGAGGAGAGTGGAATTTTTATATTGAAGCTGCAGAATGGCTATGACCATGATTGCTCCAAGCGGTTTGTTACATTTAAGATTTATTCAATTAATAATGGAGTTTCATCAATAAACTTGAATTTAAAATATCAAATTTAAGTTGATTTAGTTTTACACATATTAACTGAACTTAATAACGGGAAAAAAAATATAATAAGTGACTAAAACAAATAATACTTAATAAAACTTTATTTTCATTTTATAACAATACATATTAATTCATAATCCACACATTCATATATGTATAGGATATTTTTGGATGATTGCAAATCTTTTAATTTTAGTTATACAATTGGTGAAAAATATAACAGTGTTGTAAATTAATGAGTTATTTATTTATATCTGTTCCTTACGAAGTGTTTTTTTTTTTCATTAAAAAAATGGGTGTGTTATTAAGGTGGAAATGTTTTCAAAATAGGCAAAATAATATTGCTTTTAATTTTCATGTTTTTCAAAAAAAAGTTGTATTATCCAGAGGTCGCAAACCATAAATTGACACAAAAACACAAATATATTTATTCGAAATAACACCTTTTTTTCACTCAATATACTAGTGTTATGTGACTAAGAATTTTACTTAAACCAGACAGAAAAAAATTACAGTGCTTGATACATTATTTTGTTCTAATTATATATATTGCTATACATATAACATCATACAAATGAAGACCAACGTTTATTAATTTTCATACTCCTTTGAGTTAAAAGGACACTCGTAATATGCCTTTTCAAGAATGTTCATAATCATTTTGGATAATTTATATAGCACGTTAGGCTACCGCAAGGGTACTTTGTACTCATGAATGTCTTTACTCACAAAAAGCTTAAGGAGGAGACTGACCGGAGCATTTCGTCGTTACGTAACACATTACGATGCGAGCATTCAGGCGGTCAGTACACCGAGCCGAGCGCTCCATGCTCGGTTTCGGATGCTCGCCGCGAGCGATGTTACGACAAAATGCTCCGGTCAGTCTCCACCTTTAGATGATAACTATATATAGAAACGTCATGGTCTGTTAAAGTTAATTTTTTTTAAATAAACATTCTACACAAATCAACGTATAGGTATATGGGATTATGTGAACATAAAAAAAACTTACTTAAAAAAAAAAAGGTTTAAATTTTACAACATTACAAACTATTCTATAATATAATAGCAGTATAAGCAGAGTAATGTAGTATTTAGTGTACTGAACATCCAATTGTTCGGACAATCAATACCTAATATGATTAAGGAGAATGTCATAAAACAATTCCCACAAACCTTCGCTAATTCTAGAAATTCGGTCTCAATTCTTGTTTTATTTATATAAATATAAATAAAAAAATAACAAAAAACAACACACTTGATGTGTATGAAACTCAAAGGACCACACCCAATATTAGGGGATAAAAAGAAGTAAAAAAAAGGCATATTATTGTTTGGTTTAAGTTATCACTTTATTCGCCATTTTAACCAACTATAAATCGGAACAACTATAAATGTGCAGAATATTCGTAAATCACAACGTATTAATATGTTAAATAGTAAAATTTAATATATTTTTTATCAATACATGCGTACATTTCAGCAGAGATGTGACTTATTCGAAATACACAAATTTAAAACGCATATAAAAAGGAGGTATTTTTATTTAAATACCCAAATACTAAAAATCTTTTCTTAAATAACTTTTACAAACTTATTTACTATTAGGAAAAAATATTAACTTTATATTTTATAGTTCTATTATTTATTCATGAAAGCACCTAAGTATTGCCGATCAAAAGTCAAAGACAACAAACCCATTTATAATACAATCCATGGATTTATTTTTTGCATTGGCATTTACTGTGAATAATTTCGTAATTTATTATCATTAATATAAATCAAAACACGCTTAATTATTCAAAATTGTTTATTAATATTTTTGGTAACTGTTTCGCCTTGTGTGGGCAAAACTCTGGACATTTTTATTTACATATAAATTTTGTTTAAAGCAGTCAATTAAACAGAATTATTATATTCTGCGAGTGAGTTTTTTTAAGGTGTGCGTTTGCAACTTATGTGCAAAACTGTTGGTTTCTATAATACATCGTGAATTTTGAATCAGTGGCGTACAAACCAAGGATTTTGTAAAATAAAAAATACACTCACTTCACAATAGAATAATTTTATCCAATTTTATTGACTGCTTTAAACAAAATTGTAATCAAATATATCGCTCACTCCTTTCAAGAACGTCATAAATCAAAATTCGTAAATTTTCAGTTGTGCATGTTTTCGGAATGCAGAAAATTTACTATATCCCAGCAGAAGCGGCATATTTTTAACTTAATATTTACCCACCACAGGGCAGAATGTGTTGTTTTTGCATTTTGAAGAAAAGGTATTGTTTAATTATTTTTTAAAATAAACTAAATATTTTTCAAATGGAGAAAAAACCTTCAGGTTTTGATATTTATTTTTAATACTTGATATTTATTTTTAATACATTGTATTATATTTTTAAACTTTGAAAAGTTCTCCTGAAAAATCGGGTTTTTTGATTTATGACGTTCTTGAAAGGAGTGAGCGATATGTAAGTATTTTTTTGTCAACATTTCGACAATGCACTCGCGCAAGGCAAAACAACTGTCAAAAAAATAAACAAATTCAGCATGTTTCAATTTATGTTAGCAATAATAAGTTGTGGACAATGTCACAATACAAAATAACGTCAGGTACAATAATCTTGGAACATAGGTCTGTATATTTGTTCCCACAGACACAATTTTTAATGTGAAATTCTCTCCCTTTTCACTTTTAAATACTTATTTAAAATTATATTCAACTAGAGAAAAGACAATAGTGAATACTTTCACATTAAATTTAACGAATAGCAATACTTGAAAGTAATTTAAAACAATAAATTCTACATAACCCTAGTGCACGCTATCAAGTGTGTAGATTACTAACTCCTTCATGAGCTTTCTAAACAAAAATAATAATTTAAAAAAATATACATGCGTACAATAACTTCTTAATTTACTTTTTTGTGACGTAAACGCATTAACTTTGTGGTATGATAGTCTAACACTCTCGTTTTCATTTTTTCACTCAAAACTATATTACCAGCTCGACTACAGACTAGAGTGAAATATTTTCCCATAAGAATAAGTAACATGACCTATTACAGTTTATTCTATAGTTGACCTGATGAGGGAATGTTTAGTTTTAAGTGGTATCATACAAAACTAATGGTTTAATGAGAATGATAGAAACTTTTTATTGTGGCACTGAACTCAGTCCAGATTTTTCCCACAATTAATTAGAATTACTGAAATTATCATGCTGTTCTATTAGATAATTCCATAAAAACTATCACAGAAGCATGGTCAGTAATCTGGCCTCTCCATCTACCCTACCAGCGATCACTCCTGCCACCGCCGCCCCCTCCATATCCTCTCCCCCCACCCCTGCCGCCGCCCCTGCCCCCGCGACCGCCGCGTGGATCCGGGTTCTCCAGCATTTTCTTTTTAAACCTCTCGGCCATGCTGACAAGTTGGTGCGGAACCTCCTGGCCGGCTTCGCTCAGAATGGCGATCAGCCCTTCTGCCTTTGACCAGTCGTGGCGGCTAATGTACGTAATAGCCTTTCCCGTTCGGCCGGCGCGTCCGGTGCGTCCCACGCGATGTACGAACTCTTCCATATTGTGCGGGAAGTCAAAGTTTAATATATGAGTAATGTTCTCGATATCTATACCTCGACTTGCAATATCTGTCGCGATTAAGATATTGACTACCCCTTCCCTCATGTCTTCTAAAGCCTGTTCTCGGTCGGATTGTTCTAAGCCGCCATAAATACTCTGGTAATAGAAACCCAGTAACGCAATGTCAGATGAGATTTGTACAGCTGTAGTTCGTCGACCGCAGAATACAATAACTTTATCTTCGGGATCCATGGATTTCAAGAAATTGACGAGTATTTCAAATTTTTCCTGAAAATCATCATTCACAAAAACTATTTCTTGCGTCACAGTATGCACGGCCGCAAGATCCATGGAGCCGACAACTACTTGCACGGGGTTCTTCATGTAACTCTGTCCCAGTCTCTGTACGGCCTCGGGCCATGTGGCTGATGTCATCACCGTCTGCCTAGTGGGGCGAATCTTGAGAAGAGATACTCTGATTTGCGGGCCGAAGCCCATGTCCAGCATTCTGTCGGCCTCATCCAGAACCAAGTAGGTTATGGCCTCCACATTCAGGTGACCGGCACGCACCAAGTCGTTGAGTCGGCCGGGCGTAGCGATCACAATCTGCACTCCTCTCGATACCACTTCAATCTGATCGCGCCTGCTGGCTCCTCCGTATATACAGACTGCCTTATAGCCTTTATATTGGTACTTGTTGACCTCTCTCTCGATCTGAATCGCCAACTCCCGAGTTGGAGCTAATACGAGGACATTGGGCCCTTCGCGCTCTTCCACGGGAGTAGGTTGGTTATCTATATGTATGAGGGCGGGTAGAAGAAATGCTAATGTTTTTCCCGTTCCCGTTTGGGCTATCCCGATCAAGTCCTGACCGCTCAAGAGAATCGGCCATGCTTGGGCTTGAATCGGCGACGGTGCGGTGAAGTTTTGTTTTCTTATTTCTTCTAGAATCTCGGGGTATGCTGCAAATGCTTGCTCGAACGTATGCACAGGATTAGGTATCCTGGGCATCTCGACAGTGGAATCATCGCATATACGTTCCACTGAAATATTATAATTTGCTTCCCGCCACTTGGCAACTTCACTTTCGGGCATTCCGGCAATCTCTGGATCTTCGTGGTAAAAATCTTTTAAAATAGGAGGAAGAGTTGCCCAATGAGCTTCTTCAATCAGGCGATTCTTTTCGTAAAGTTTTTGCCAATCTATTGGTTCTTCCGGATCTGCGTATGAATCGTTAAAATTGTTTTGTTTCATTTCATTTTCATACCTTTCGTGTCCTGAATAATTCACAAAGGAGTAATCTGTTTTGTTTTCCCCGAGCAAATTTTCAATTAACTCTCGAGCCTTGGTCTTTGCTTCCTGACTTCCAATCAATGAAACCGTTGTAATCTCAGGACGATCGTAACATTTGTCTATCTTAATTCTGGCCTGGCTGTCCGCTTCCAATTCTCGTATTTTGGTACCGCCTCTTCCTATTATTTTACCCACCAAACTTGAATTCACTTCCATTTTATCCGCGTCCTGTGAATTGCCATCATTGTTCCTATTGCGCCGGTCCGTTTTAACGAAGGCTCGGTTTTTGACAAACTGTTGGTTACCAGAATTCAGGTTACTGCTTCGGTTGGCGCCATAATATCCGCTCGTAGTTGCAGGTACGATAGGACATTTATCTTCGTCACTATTCCAACCATCATCGGCCATAATATTAATGGTTTTCGTAATAAATTATTTAAAAACGATAATAAACTAGAATTTCCCACGTTTACAATGGTTATATCAAACGGCAAACTGATCAACAGCGAATGTTAATCAATAATAGTTACTGAGATAACTTTCTAAAACTGTTAAATTGTCGTCAAATGTTAAACGTCACAAATTCGATAAATATATCAATATTTGTTATTTTCGAAAGTTCCAAGTTCAAAAATTGGAAGCCGCCGATCACATGTATAAATACAAACACAGACTAACTATTTTATATAAAGACCGCCAACTACCTCGATTTTTTATGGCTGGAAGTGATATTCGCCAGCGGCCGGAAGTGACGTAAACGGCTAGAAGTACTAAGCTCCCGGCTGGGCGTGACTTCGCCGCGGCTGAATGTCAAATCCACCCGCCGAAATATTTATCATTCATTTTTCAGGTTAAATGGTATGTATATTGAAATTTGTTGTAAATCATATTTTCAAAATTATAATATTAATATTACAAAGAAGATATTTCACTATCTAAATTTATTTATTTCAGTGTAAACAAAAATAGAAAGGTCACGGCTAAAACGCGACATTTATAAAAAGAGTTCAGGCGATTAATAATGGTTACTCAACTCAGCCTTACAATGGTAAATGGTAATGGTAATAGTGGTTTTGAAATTATTATCTCAAACTATGTATAAATATAAGGCTTTTCAACAAAAACAAAAACGATAGAATTTTCAAATTACTATATTATATTTAAAATTCTAGAAAATACAATATTTTAAAAGGGCGGAAGGAGTGCCCACCACTTTCTGAAGTTATGTTTCTTAACGGGGGTGCCAGCGCCCCTTTGTGGGCGTTTTGGAAGTCTGGCTAGGCGTTTTTAAATTTTTTGCATTTGGGGGGTGCTGCAGAAGTTCAAGGGAGCGTTGTGTTAAGTAAGAAAAACTACACTTTCATACGCAAAATTTAACTTTAACTTTGGCATAATACTCAATATTATGAAGTTCTTCATAGACGGATTTCTATTTTTCTATCGATAATTGTCTATAACCATAGTCTGTCCATATTTATTTGAAATATTTGAACAACTTGTTGGTATCTCGTATTTTTTGTTCCCGTTTTGGTGTTTTTGTTAGTGTATTAGTGTGTCTCGTCATTTTCTGGTCGTTTTTTGAACAATCTGACGTTTACGAGTCGACCCCCCCTGAATACAAACTACTAATTATATACAGACGGTCGACTCCTCCCTCCCCTCCCAAAACCCGGGGCCATATGTGACGTCGCTAATGGTCGGAAGCGTTAATTAACGTCAAAATGTGAAGCTATGGGCCGGTAGATTTTTGAAAAATATACGATTATATAAAACTAGTATAAATGTTTCAAAGTAGGTATTTCATGACCGGTATTTATTTATTTATTTCAAAGGTCGAGCCTGCTTAGCTAAAACGCATTATCTGCGAAAAGGGTTCAGATATTTATTGGTCTGTTAGCTCCGCCCATACTCTCATTCATTCTGCCCGTCGACCACAAATTATTGTCTATTTCTATTGAGGTTTGATTTTGTGAACACTATCCATATTATATTCGTTTCTACCCTCTGCGTATGAGTAAATAGCACCACATCTCAAACACCTCCAGCCACTCCCGTGTTACCTAATATTTCTGACCTACACCACACTTTTTTATGTTAACTTTTAATTTATTGAATTGGTATTTAGTTACAACATTTTGAGTGTGTCCAAATACTTGTTCACAAAATCTGGATTATCTCCAATTACAGGTGTTATTTTCATATTATTTTTTTGACATCTCATCAAAGATGAAGAAGAATATGGAAGTCTGGGCATTTACGGGGCTGACGACCGTCACAGGCTGGTTTAAGTTATAAGCTTAAGTTAGTTTTGGTCAAATTATAAGCTTAATAATAAAAATGAAAATGTTATTTTCTGGCGTTTCTCATGTGTGTGATTATAATCCAGGATTCGGACCTCACATAATATAAGAGTTTCTGCTTAGTAAAAAGCTTCTTTACATCTCACCAATAGATGTCTCTAGTGAAGTTCTAGTGATTCAAAAACAAGGTTTCTAAATTGGTTCATATATATAGAACTTCCGAGAATTTGAGTAATGTGGTTGTCAATAATGGGTAGAATTGGTGAATGTTACACGTGTGTAAAGTGATCACTTAAACCAGCCTATGACGGTCGTCAGCCCCGTAAATGCCCAGACTTCCACATTCTTCTTCATCTTTGATGAGATGTCAAAAAAATAATATGGTATTTAGTTATTAGAGTTATGTAATTTATTATTATTAATGCAAATCAAAATACAAATTTATGATTCTGGTGGTTTTTGTGACAATTGTATTGTATGCCGCAGATTATTATTATGAATACAAATTAAAACATGCTTTATAATTCTACTCAGTCAATTTGTTTTGTGTAGCAGTTATTCCGCCTAATTTATTCCCTGTAATTTGTAAAAATATTTGGCGAATACATTTGGATTCTTCCATTTTTAGTGGCTGATTTTTCAGAGATGAAACATGTTCACATTATCCTTAGTTTCATTGCCATTGCAAGGCGAAACAACAGAAAAATAACTAAATTCATTGATTCATAAATCGTGTTTTCATTCATTTTAATAATAATTCATTTTAAATATTATCAGGGGGTGAATGGAAACGGTTAAAAAAATATATGTTTATAAATTTTAAAATAAAATCATTACATACATCACTCTTCACATGTATAATATGCAAACATAATTTAGGCGTTTTCCTCTTTCGGAATTCCGAATGCATGTATTCCGTCCGACAACTACTTTACCAAGCACACTCGTTCGACGGCGGAAAACTCATGCGATCTGACTGCCTTCAATCGTTTGAACATATACATAATACGGATTGGTAGAAAAATGTTGGTAGCACTGTACGAAAGCTATTGTCAAAATGGCCGTCTTTTGATTCTGTGGGTTGTTGTGCACCTGAAAATAATATATTTGTTTCAACACATAATACGCCTGAAAAATATTGTACAGTTTTTTTGAGAAAAACATTTGCCTCAAAGTGTGCTACTGGATACAAAAATGATCGTGCAGTTACATCTCCCGAAGTTTTGTGAGCAAATGCGCTAACAAGTGTTAAGATGGGCTTCCATTGTCTATTGTGGTTTTTGGCGCTACCGTTTTGGAACATTCATTTTGCATTCGGATTAAATGATTGTCCTCGCGGATGTTCTTGTCTTTCGACTCTCGTATCCTGTCCGCAGGGTAATGTTTCCGGATTGGTCGATAAGCTACCCTCCTGGGTTGAATCATTGGACTTGAGCTCGAACAAATTAAAAGATGATTATAGTTGCGATTTATCTAATCTCGAAAATCTTTCGGATCTCAAGTTGAGTAAGAATTTGTTTACAGCGATACCGTCTGTGGGATATTTAAAGTCCTTACGAAAACTGAGCTTATCTCACAACCAAATACAAAATATCGCAATGGAATCCATTTTATCTCTACCCGCTTTGGAAGATTTAAATTTAAACAATAACAATATCGACAAATTAAGTCCTTTTCTGTTTCCTGCAAACAGTACAATAAAAACGTTACATTTAACAAACAACAAAATAAAGACTATCCAGAGTGGAGCTTTAAGTAACCTGACAAATCTCGTCAAGTTAAAGATCAACAAAAATAGGTTGATACATTTGCCCAAATCTTTATTTTGGAATCAAACATCCCTCAGCGTATTAGAACTCAGCGAAAACATGTTCCAGGAAATGGACGGGTTGATATTCCAAGGTTTGGAAAACTTGGATACGTTGAAGCTTCGCGGAAATAAAATCAAGCACTTGAGAGATGCGGTATTTTTTGGGTTGAAGTTTATAAAAGTGTTACAGCTGGATAGAAATGTTATATCCACCATCTCCAAGGGTTGGCTTTACGGCCTGGATACGCTGAGGTCCTTCTCGCTATCTTCCAACGCTATAGGGACAATAGATCAAGGCTGTTGGGAGTTCAACGGGCTCTTGGAGGAGCTTGATTTATCTAACAATAACTTGGAAGTTATATACGGCCACACATTCGAACATTTGTCTAATTTAAAAAGGCTAAAATTAGACAGGAATCGAATTTCAGCAATTACCGATAATGCTTTCAGCCGTATTCCGGCACTAGAAGTGTTACAACTCTCCCACAATCAAATATCTTGGACAGTTGAAGACATGAACGGCCCTTTCCAACGTTTAGTCAACCTCCACAAGTTTTCACTGGCTAACAATCATATAAAGTCTATCAGCAGTAAGGCGTTCCTGGGACTCGGCATGCTGACGTCACTAGACTTGACCAGTAATAACATTACATCTCTACAAGAACACGCTTTCGATCCTCTGCAAAACTTGAGGGAACTGCACTTGAATACGAGTAGTTTGTTATGCGATTGTAACGTACGTTGGTTGACACTTTGGCTGCAAAGACTTGCGCAACCAAATTCCGTTAAAGCCGTCTGCGCATATCCCCCTTGGTTGAGAAATAAACCTCTTTACAATCTATACCGGGAAAATTTCACTTGCAAGGATTCTCCCAAACCGCGCATTCTCGAACATCCTAAAACGCAGCTAGCCATCAAGGGAGGCACGGCCCACCTGCACTGCAAGGCTGTCTCCACTAGTAACGTGCCAATGGTCTTCCTGTGGAGGAGAAATAATGTCAACATCACCAATCCTTCTGTGACAGAATCTGTATTAGTTTCCGAAGAACACAACTTTCAAGCGCATTCCGAGCTATCGATTCCCAACATTACTAATTCCGACTCTGGTAAATACCAATGTATCGTATCAAATAGTTTTGGAACTACGTATTCTCTCAAGTCTCGAATAACCATCGTAATATTTCCAAAGTTCATCAAGAAGCCGTCCAATATAACGGTGAAGGCGGGAGAAACTGCCAAGTTGGAGTGCGCGGCCAGCGGGGAGCCGGCTCCGCAGATAGCGTGGCAGAAGGACGGAGGAAACGACTTCCCGGCCGCGCGAGAACGCCGCATGATCGTCATGCCCACAGACGACGTGTTCTTTATCCTCAACTCCAATATATCCGACATGGGAGTCTACAGCTGTACCGCTCAGAATCCCGCAGGTTCCATTATATCTAATGCCAGTTTGATTGTTTTAGAAGCGCCTTCTTTTGTTAACGCGATGGTTAACAAAGAAGTCTCCGCAGGAAAATCTGTCGTTTTGGAATGTATGGTTTCTGGGTCGCCGAAACCATCTCTAACGTGGTTGAAGGACGGTGCGACTATTACTAGAACCGAGAGGCATTTTTTTACGGCCGAGGATCAGCTCTTGATCATTGTGGGAGTTTTACAAAGCGACGATGGTTTATACGAATGCGAAATTACCAATTCTCTGGGTACTGTAAGAGATTCCACAAAGCTCAGAGTCGTTTCTGTGGGGAATGAGGATATGATAGGTATCATCATTATTACCATAGTTTGTTGCGCCGTCTTGACTTCCATAGTTTGGGTCATTTTCATTTATCATACGAGAAAGGGAATGAACACGGCCGTGCCGCAATTTACTACGGACTCCCTGCAATTAGCTCCCCTATCTCTGGAAGGAGAAGTTCCAGGAACGCACATATTTACCGATAATATTTCGGAACGGTCGTCATGCAAAGACAGCGGCACGGGAGATTCGGCCAAAAGGAGCAGTATGGAGGCGATCCCCGTAGACGAGTACGGGGTGGCGGAGATGAATGCGGGCGGGGCGTACGCGGAGGCGCCGCGGGCGGGTCCCGACGAGGCGCACCGCCTGCTGGGGGCTGCGGAGCGCTACTACTACCAGTCCACGCCCGACTGCGCCGTCAGCTTCGCGCCCGCGGGCCGCGTCGACCATTCCAATAGAGACGATCCCAACCGGACTTATCCCTACTCATAGCGCTAGAGTGTTGTGTTGCGAGTGTTTCCTTATTCCGCCCCGTTACCTCCTGCAACCAGTGACACTTGTCCACACTCGGCAGGCGGGCGACTAAAGACTGATTTAGTATTAAGTATTGTATAAAGCGCTTGTGTATATAGTCTAGCGGAGTGACGTAGTTCCTAATTACGCTTGTGAACAGCCGGGAGGGGGAGCGGCGGCGGGCGGCGTGCCCCCGGAAGTGGTGCAGTGGTTCAGTGCCGTGGATCGCGACCGCTCGGGCCACATCTCAGCCCCCGAGCTGCAGGCGGCTCTTGTCAATTCTCAGGGGAAGAACTTCTCCGACACAGCCTGCCGCCTCATGATAGGTAAGTGCTTCCCTTCCCCTTCGCTGATATAACAACTAACAATGGGGTATTTTTTTCTTAAAAATAAATGATGGAAATTAAAACTTTTTTTTATGATTGATAGAATTTTTGCCTGCCTCCGCAGTGTAATGGTCAGCACGCTCGGCTACCGTACTGGAGGTCCTGGGTTCGATTCCCAGGGGGGGAGGTCTAATAAGTGTAACTGATTTTTCACTCTGATATTTATTCAATATTACTCTGGACTAGTCCCTGAAGCGCAGGAGTGATCGCCTTGCCTTCATGTAAGTAATAATCAAGTTAAAACTGCGTCAATACGATGCAGTGTCCTATGCACCATTGGGTGCGGATAAGGTTTAGAAGAAGAATAATTTTTACTCGAATCAAGTCATGTGACAAAAATTGACTAGTTTGGTCATGCCGAATATGTTTGTTGAAGTAATTTTGTAATATAATGGTGTGATTTGATGAATGTTTGCAGGAATGTTTGATGGTGACTCTTCGGGAACTATTAACATTGAGGAATTCTCCAAACTGTACGCCTATATCAACCAGTGGCTTGGAATTTTCCACACCTATGATCGAGACCAGTCAGGACACATCGAAGAACCGGAATTATCTCAAGGTAACTAACTAGCAAGATTACTGTACTTTTAATGAACCATTTGACTCGATTCCTATTCCTTTATCCCGTCTATTTCTCACAAAGCTAAAATTCACAGCTTCTTTGCTAGTCAAGCTATTTTCGCAGGACTGATTGTTACATATACATAGGGTATATGTATAATGTTATCTCAAATATTTTTATCAAACCATTTCTGCTATAAAATGCAACCTTGTACCGTAATCTTTTAACTACTCCCAACATTCACAAATTTTGATTTTCTCCACTTAGCAGTTACTTTTCAGGATCTCCTAGATATATTGATCAATCTCATGACACAGTACATTATAAGCCACATAAAAAAATTAATCATGTTTTCAGGCGTTTCCCACTATGTAAAAATAATCCGGGTTTCAGATCTTCCATACAAATAAAAGGGTCTCTGATAAATAGAAGCTTTCTCAATCCAACATAGACGTCCGTTGTGAACTCATATTGTGCACTGTGATCAAAGGAGTTCTGAAAATTTGAGTAGAATCGGTTAGAATGGTGAATTTGCATGTGTGTAAAGTGATCACTTGCACAGGCTATGTCATAAGCCTTGTTACCCAGACTTATAGACCATATTAATCATCTATGTTGAGATGTTAAAATGTATTGACTGCTCGTTGGATTGCTAATAACTTATGTATCTTATTATCGCCGAGTGGAAAGTGACAACTAACATTTTGGGTGAAAATGAGTTAATTTTGTCAAATTGCAAAATGTGTCACCTATGACAAAAAAAGGTTTCCCTTTTTTACAGTATTTAGTAACCCAAAGTGCTAAGAATGATAATTTTGAATGGAAAATATGATAAACATCCGAATACCCAAGATATATATAATTTTGTCACTTTTCGATCTACGGTGACAATCTCTCTAAAATGTGATAAGAAAGGAAGAAAAATAGACTCGAAAAGTGGATGAATTTACATACGAAAATAAATTGGTTCTAGCTTTGACGCAAATGGGATTTCGGTTCTCCCCGGATTTCATCAAATTTCTGGTGAACAAGAGTGATGTTGTAAATAAGAAGGAAGTATCAGTGGACCAGTTCATCGTGCTGTGTGTCCAGATCCAACGCTTCACCGAGGCTTTCCGCTCTCGGGATACGCAGCAACAGGGAATGATCAGTATTGGCTTTGAAGATTTTTTGAACGTTGCTCTTAGCTGTTCCATTTAAGGCAACTAACAGGAAACTAGTTTTAATTAACCCATTTGGTATTATTTATCATTCTTACAAGTTGCATTCACACAATGCAATACATTTTACATTGCCACTCATTTTTATTTAATTAAATTTACGTATCCATAACCTGTTGGGAGAGTATGAAAGAACCTTATCGCCAAATCCAATTGGTTCAAAAGTTTGAATAGCAATTGACAGTATCGTGTCTGTGTTTAGTATTCAAAGGTTCTTCAATTTTATTTTATTTTTTAAATTGATAGTGATATTTGTGGACATTGCATAGTTTCTTGAAGTCTTGTACAATCATCTGTAATACTAACTTCACAATTGAAATTTTAATAGAATGCCTTCTTTTTAACTACTGTAAATCCGTCAACAGTTAATCCGTTAACACTTTTAATTATGATTGTATTTTCAAAAACAACGTAAGTTATTTTAGTCAATCTACGGAAAAAAAAATGAAATGCAGACAGGAAAGCTTGCTTCTTCATACTCTTTAGTTGGCAAGAACAACTCACCGACAGGTTAATAATTACTGACTTTGTGAACAGCATTTTTTTTACCCCCAATTCTTGTTATCTGTTGGAATAATGTACATGATGTGAACAGAATTTTTTTTTTCAGATCAATGAAATTAATTTTTTGTAAATAAAAAATTATCTTTATTTAGAAATACTCATTTGTAATCAAACCTTTATGTTATTATGATAAAAAAAAAGTTAGATTAACAGACTAATAAAAAAACACTGTAATTGTACTTCCTTATCTTGAGAGATTGTTTTTAATTTCTTTTAAATTAATCAATCATATTGTGTTTTGTTTTATCAATACATTGACAGTAAAGAATATCTATCTCTTTGATATGTGTTGTGGTTAGTAAAAATAATTGCTGGTAAATGTATAGAAGTTACGCAGTAATATACGTACATAATTTTACTGAGCAATAGTCAATCTATGGTAATTTATTTTTACAGTGGATTATTTGAAATAGCTTTTATTCCATAAATACAAATATATTCCCACACGTAGTTAGCTTCTACCTTAAGATATGCAACCAATCCCCTTAAATTCACTTCTTTATAGCTTTACACCATGTTTTGGTCTTCCAGTTTGTTTGCGATAAACTTATGTAATAAATTAGAGTAACATTAGTCGCTACGGAGTATTTATTTTTACTATACAAAAGCTTTACTTACCTTAGGATGTGCCCAGATTTGTCCTTATAGATAAAAAATAATTATTAATAATCTTTGTATTTCTTAGCTACTAAACATTTGTTGTGCAGCAAAACAAAAATAATCCGAATGTCAATAATGATAAATAGACTATGTATGTATTTATAAACAATTGTATTGTTACTTAAATTTGTTAAAATATTTACCCGCGAAACCCTTACAATTCTAGCTTATCTACATATATATATATATATGTATTTTTTTTATTAAAGACCATTATGAAGTGCCACAATATCCAGATCAACAAAACATTATCTGCAGGAATTAAATCCACATCTCAGGTCTCTACTGCCTGTCAAATTGAATAAATACAAATGTACTTCAAAAAATTTATAACACAGCCACAAATGAGAGAAAATGCATGTACATATTTGCTAAATAAAAATTATAAAATACATGCATTTAATTTATCAATGTTCTGCCAAGATTTTTATTTCAGTCCAAATATTTTGTGATACGTAAGGTGCGTGGCGTGTTCATGACTATTAATTTAATTTTGTTGCAATCTTTAAATATTACAAATCGTTTTGTTGGCAATTCAAACAAAGTTATACCTAAGTATGTTGAATGTTGTATGGTGTTTTCTTGATGTTAAGTGATTGTTTGTCCGGCTAGTGATCGTATTTGAGTGTTTGTAATACATTCTCATTGAGTAAAAAATCTAATTTTCTAGATTGATATACATAAATATTGGAAAATTGTTTAAATACATATTTTATATAAATAAAAATATTGCAGCTAACGAACGAAATGCCTTAAATTGCCCACAATCACAAAATGCATTTTTACATATGTATTTGTATTTTACCAGTGTCTTGTTACTACCTTACTACCTCTTAAGTTATTGTAAGCTATAAATGTATTAGTGTCATTTAATTTTGATAATATTTGAGACATGACAGCTATATTGTTTGAATCTACAATGCAATTTTTAAAATTTATTCTACTTTTTTGCTACCAAAACTAAAACTTTTTT